>NC_085137.1:228492505-228690137 GCF_035046485.1 Aedes albopictus | reverse complement strand
CATCTAAAGCTATGTTCACTTAAAATCCGGAATCATGTCACATTTTCTAGTGGCGCTCTCAATGAACATAATCATCATTCTTTTGCAGCACTCTGATCATACACTAATCCTCTTTAAATGGTGAAAATTTCATCGATTTTCTTGCAACGAGTGAAAAGTTGTTTCAGATTACAGACAAGAGGAGGAAAAAATCTTGCACAAACACGTTGATAATTTAGCGTGGTCAGGTACGACAATCGCGAAAAATGTTAATATCGTCAAAACCATTATGTGTTATGTGCACAGATGTTGTTAACCATGGCATAAGGAAGTGTCCTCGGAAGAAAAAAGCTTGGATTCGGTTCATTGATAAATCTACTTCGAATTTGAAGATTTGGCAAGAAGTTCGAACTCTGGGCATGGTTTTTTCGCAACAAGATGATGAGAACCAATTCATACAAGGATGACAGCCTCAAGAATTGCGTGCTGCTTTTCAAAAACGCACACAAGGGATATGTAGAGGTTTTACCTATTTTGATGAGCTGCCATGACAGCCGGAGACGTCCAGTGGTATCGTAACAGATGGGTAGTGTTTATCAACGAAAAAAACACTCAAATTTCGCGTTTTCTCAATTCACTAAATTGCCCCTCATTTCGCAATAAAAAAAAAGTTTGGCAATTTTTCTTTGGAATCCTAGTCAGACTAGTCAAGGCACTCAGGACACTGCATAGATGACCTGATTGTTGAACAAACGTGCGGAAGGGGTTGTTGCTAAAATTTACCACCGTTGTGCAGGTTTTTAGAGAGGTCAACACTGAAAAAGTGAGAAAATGTGTGAAAAATAAAAATAAATAATTTCAATGATATTTTTCCATGAAAGTACAATGAATAACCTTGGTAAAGCCCTCAATCACCTTTTATGTTTGTTATTCCATCCCTAAGATATACGTGATTTTGTCATTCCGGATTCTAAATGAACATAGCTTTATCAATCTTTATGAAATATTTCTCGAACTTGTATGGCAAATTCCAAATGAATTGCTGAACTGAAAAGATTACTTAAGACAGATCAAGATCAGAACCGAAGACGTAAGAATACCGCAACTAATTCGTAAATACCAACTAATCCGAAGCACTTTGGCAAAGACTGCCTCCCAACAAGATGCATATCTACAGCTTTGAAGAGCCCAAGCAACACAGAAAACATCTTCAGAAATAAAAATTACAGAAGATGTTTTATAATAGTACTATAAGCGGATCAAACAACTTCCTATGTTGTAATTAAGCTGAAACTATGTTGGCCAAAACAAACATCAATAAAAATTACTTTTACTCAATAACGAACGAAATTTGCTACTTTTACAGTTATAAAGCACTATTAAAACAACAAATGCAAGTTAGTTTCTGTATGAAAAGTTTTGCATTTGCTATGGTTTGCTGCCGCTGATAAGTAATCCGTTTTTTTTTGGTTTCGGTAAACAGACCAGCAGTACGGGTTTATATAAAAAAAAGCATCCATCGAGCATACTACTCCTGTCAGTACACCCCATGTTCTGATCACTATGGCAAACAAGTGTAGCCACATGAATCTTTCCTTAACACAATGCACTCTCTGCGGCCTTTTTGTGCCAGTTTTGATTACAAATCGTTACTACTGCAATGTTTGTTATCCAGATCCAACTTCCATATAGATCCAGATCCAGATCCAACTTCCATATAGCAATATCGTACAGCTTGTACTCCGTCCACCGTGAAAGTGTGGAGCCGTAGCTTTTCGGACGTCACCTGGTTGTGACCGATGTTCATCGGAATGTAGATCCTGCCGGGCCCCTATCTCAAAAATCCCACGAACTGCAAAGCCGTTCATTTCTGAACACGGAAAAAAATCCATTCCCAAGACCATGAATATGACTCATAGTTTCCCGATATTTTTATGATTTTATGTTATAAATATACACCATGATTAAATTTTATGATCTTATGATTGATTTCACCATAACGCTATGCACCCGTTATTGTTTTGGCTTTCGACGACCAAAAATGGAAAATATAATCATGAAGCTATGATTAAATAAGCTGGGATCATGAGTAGCATTCATGAAGCCAAGAATAATTTTCATAAACCTGGATGCAGATCCTGATGCTTTACCACCAGATTCATAAAATTATGGTTTGGTGAGGTAGAACCATGCATAGAATTCATGGAATCAAAAAATACTTTTATGGTTCCGTCGTCGTCGGACCTATATGCTTCTCAGTCAAATTCATAAAATCATGGTTGAGGGAGATGGAACCATGCATAGAATTCATGGAATTAAGAATTACTTTTATGATTCCGTCGTCGTCGGTCCCAAATGCTTTTAATTAGATTAATAAAACGACGCAAGCTAAAATCATAAGAAAATAAAATACGTGATATCAGAGCCCATTTCTATGATTTTGGGACCTATCCATCATCCTTTTTTCTATGAGCAAGCAGCACTTTTTAGTTGGCCTCTTGTTAGTGAAGATATGTAATGTTCAAATATAAAAGAGAACAACAATGATCGAACTCACCGGATAATCATATTTAGCTTGTTTTATAATTTTTGTCTTTGGTACCTACATCCAACAGGCTAAGGATGCCCTCCAAACCACATCAATTGTTCTCTAGTTCACATCGCTTGCTGAGTCTCCGAAGTCGTCAAACGATGGATAAACCGGAAAAATAGAGAGAATTACCGATAATTAACGCGCGATTCTCACTTTGCTTCACTCTCCGTACATAAACTCGGAACTACGACGGATGGCACAACGAAAACGCGAACTGGGCACTGTTTACTTTTTGCGCGTTTACTTTTTAGTCAATCAACTCCCAACAACCTGCCGAATCTTACGGGCACACTGTTTCGATGTTCCATTTCCTCATATATGCACATTTATTACTCTAACCAAATAAAAACTTTGCAAAAATAGCAGGTTCAACTTTTTCCACATGTCTGTGCTGGACGACCGCGCGATTTATATAATTGCATATGGCAGATAAGTGTAACGCTAGGAAGCGACCATGAATATAATTTATGAAAATGCTTGTTGCTATTCATATTTCTGGTCAACTCATTCATGATATTATGAATTTTAATTATGATATTATGAGTTGGCAGACATCATAAGAACATGATTTTTTATTCATGGTTAGGGGAATGGATTTTTTTCCGTGAAGGATATTCCGAACACGGGATGGTCGGGTAAATCATCGACCACCAGGAATCCCGTGAAAACGAAAAAAAAAAACTCCGACGGATCACCAACAAAACAAGTACCGTAATTGCTAATGAAAATATTTTGACATTTGACAGATACAGCTATGCCGCGTTGAAAGATAACCTGTAAATAAGTTATTTTGGTGTCGAGAAATTCTTCCCATAACAAAATTGAAACTAATGTATGAACACGAATGTATGTACGAAGATGCTATTTAAATGTATTATTTCCGTTATTATAAGTACTTTTTCAATCGTTTGCAACGTAGTTGTTGGAAACTTTTTTCAACGTAATTTAAACTTATTTACAACTAAAACACTGGGTTTGAATTGCGATTTGTGTTCCACCAGAAAAAGTATGCTGATCACAGCACCGCCTAAAAGCATTAGTACAAAAATAAAAAAAAGCAATTCAAAATACCATTCTTTATTTTTAATTTTGTTGTTATTCGGCTGAAAAAATATTTCTTAAACATAAACACATTTGAATCGCAACTGAAGAACGATCAGAATTGAACTATAGCTATAGTTGATTTTTTTATTATTCTTGAAACTTTCAACCGATACTGTAATTCTCATGGAAAGCTGCCATATTGTTTTTCAAGAGAAATATCCCAAATTTTCAAAATTTTAATGTTCATTTTTTAATTAGACTCAGTGGCGCTTGAATTCTGATGAAGTAAAACCATAAGTTTCACCATGAAACTAGCAGCGCATGTGAAAAAACTCCGCCTTTATTGCATGAGCTTTTAAATTATATTGTCAGTACAGTTTATAAACTATCATATATGAGCCTAGCCTTTATCATCTGGAAAAAATATCATGTTGTTGCAGTTATCAATACAATTACTTTCTGTCCGTTGATACGACTCGTGTACGTTTTGATAATAATACATACCATACAATATAGTTTATATTTATATTGGTCTTGTATTATGGGATTCCACAAGTTATATTACGTTCAAATAACTGAATTCCAACAAATGCTTATGGTATGTTATATTAAAGCATTCTGTATGCAATATTGCTTGAAAATAACCTTATTCCAACTAATGAACATAATTGCATTATATAGGTTGTCTGCTAGTTGTCGATTATGACAAATAGCTTATTTACAATCGAAACCTTGGGTGGAATGTACTTGGATCGGAATTATTAGTACTATAAGTGTATTGGCATACATCTTGTATAACTTATAAGATGTTTTATAAGCCGCCATTTTTTGCGCTGTTTTGAATATATAAGTGTTTCAAATTATGTTAATAATGCAAGAAAAATACATCAGATCTAGTATGAAACGTGTATTTTGAACTGTTATATAACAAGTTGTGTTACTTGGGAGGTATATTGAAAGAAAAGAACTGGTCTAGATCAGATACAGCAAATCTATACCAAAACCGAAGATGTAAAATGTAGCAAAGATCGACCTAAACCATTTTGTAGAAGAACGCAGCCCTCTAGGAGCAAGTTCTAGTGTTCTGGAGAGAAATTCTAAAAGAAAAATAAATGTCTAGAGCAGTTACAGCCAATCTATATTAATATCGAAGGCTTGTAAATGTGGTAGCAATAAATCCAAGACACTTCTTCAAAGACACCAATCCTTCAGGATGCATACCTAGATCACTACATAATCATAATAAAAGATACAACTCATCTTGATCCGTTAAAACAGATATAGAGCAAAACCGAAGATGTAAGAATGTAGTACCAACCAATCCAAAGCACTTTGCCGGAGACTCCAGTCCAACCCTCTAGAAGCATTGAGTGTCGTATTGAAAGATAAAACTTAGGGTAGCGAACCACTTGGGCAGCGGCCGGTATTTTGGGCACTCTTCGCTATAACTAAGTCAATTTCAAACTAATTGACTTAAAATTTTGTACACGGCTAGATACTATACGTATCTCATTGCGTTCCAAAAATTGTGTCAATTGGTTCAGAATTGGCTGAGTTATAGCAGAAAAGTGCCCAAAAATAATAAAACCCGAAGCGGCTTTTCGATTGGCAAACGAGTGGTGCCGAACTGTCAATCGTCGTTCGAGGAAGTTCTTTTTCGCATGATGGCTTCTCAATTCGTTTGGCTAGTACACGTGTACTGTGTTTAAAACGAGCTTTAAATAGAAGTACATGTTTGGGTACATATTTGTGTGTTGCGGTTTAAACTAGGAGACTGTTATGGTCTTCTTGTTTTCTTACCCAGCATTAAAACTATGCTGCTGTGTTAAAAAATAGGTTGCCAGCTTGAGCCTCACGCTTGAGCCGCAGTTATGTTGGCTACGAAAACATTGCATTGGTGGGATAGGGATGCCAATTCCTTGGAGCCGCAATTAATCGTAGCTAGTGATGTTCAAGATAGTTGCAAACATTGTGTACATGACTTGTTAGCAGAAATCATGTTTTGCAGTCATTTTATGTTGTCACGACTTAAATTTGCATGTCAAATAACAGATTTTTTTAAAAACGTTTCCTACACACGCTATTCTGGAGGGAAAATGAGCATCTCTAAAAGCATGAATTTTTTATCAAACAAAAGTAGAAAAGTTGGGTCAAAGAACCCTGTAATAAAATTTGAATCGGTTCACAGGCGGTTCAGAACGAGCTGCTCAAAGTAAAAGTTCTCACTTTTATCCTGTCCAGTATTTCGAGCGTTAAACTTAGGGAAAAGTTTACAAGTTAAAAGTATTTTTCTACAGATCAACGTGCCACAAAACCGCAGTAGGCGGTACGTTGTTCACTAGGACAGCGAGTTTACGAATAATAATATGAAATGAACTCATCAACATACATCTATTACCTACACAGAAAGAAATTCTGAAAACTACACGTAACGTAAATATTAGAACATTTAAATTTCCATTTGATTTCATTCGATTTTACGCAAAAGAATTTCTTGCACGCAAAGTTGTTAGCAAACCCCTGTAACACTAGTTTACAGCATTTTTGAACTCGGTAAGCTGATGATCGTTTTTGGTGTAGAATCATGCCCTGAGTTCGAAAACGCGAAGGAAAAAAATTACAGTAGAGTGGAAATTTTTTCGACTTTCCATACAAGGTTGATGATTTGAAATCGATTTTTGTTCTATTTTTAAGCAAAGTCGCTCACTTCACACATCTCATTCTCAGTAATCAATGCTCCGATTGAGCTGAATTTTTTACTGTAACTCACCTACATATGACATGTTAAATAAACGTTGAGAAAGAATTTTTAAATAGTAATGTTTTCTTATTGGAAAAAATACATTTCTTCATAATTTTTTGGAAATTTTGCTAAAATTTAAGGAGATCGTCCCCAAAACTCGCCAATATCTTGAGTTTGATCAATCTGACTCAAAACCTGCATTCAGATGATCGAATGGTATTATAATCAGCTTTTAATTTATGGAGAAAGATTTAAAATTGGTTGGACAATACGCAAGATATTTGAATTTTATGAAATTCCATATTTTAAAAAGTTGTAAAACTCAATATTGAGCTAAAACTTAAAAACTGGTCTACTTTAATTTTTTTGAAGCACGGTTTCGAAATCAGTGCTAAATTATGCTTCAAAAATTGTGGTCGTTGACAGAAGTTCACGACTTTCGTTTTATTTTGTAAACTAGTGTAATTAATAAACCTGTAATTTTACAATCCGATGGAGAATTGTGTTGAAAGAGATGGAGGTCATTTTGTTACAGCGAACTCGATGTAACAATTTTTAACTGTGTATTTTCAACTCTTTTATAGAAAAAAAAATAAACAAGATCGCATGAAGAAAAACGAATTCCGGTGATCAGAGCTACATACATGCACTGTTCATTGAATTTTTCATTGGATGTGGTACATACAGTCGGGTCTCCTTAAAGACCTATAAAGTAGCCTAACTGCAGGCAAAAAATCAGCTGGATCGGATGCAAGACAACTGAGAAATTGCAGTGGTAGTAAAGTGGGGGGGGGGGGAGTTTATAGGAGACCCTACTGTAATCAGAATAAGGGGGTTAATATAACTCTTATTATAACTGCACTTCTTTTTCCTTCGCGGACTTTTGCCCATCAAAAAATGTAAAATAAAATAGAGTGTTCAGAACTCTTGGGGTGTTGAAGGATTCATCGTCACATTCAAAATCACTAAATTGCAAAAATAAAATTACTAATTCCAAATTTGTTTCAAATGTATGTGTGATAAGTTATAAGCCTAATATGTTTTGCAATTATGTATTGAGGTATATATTCTTGGTAGGATTTCTGCTATAAGTCATAGCAACTAAATATGTCGAGAAGTATCTTGCGATACCCAAGTAACATTTCAAATTTTATGCTGTACTGTAATTCCATGAAAACCTTATGACAACCGCTGTGCCGACAACACCCCTCGGTGCAGCGACGCCGCCTGCAAAGAAGCAGACACTTTTCAGCAGGCCGCACTGGACCAACACGTCAAACGTGACAGCAGGCTAGATAAAGTGTCAAAGGACCAATACTAGGGAATGTTAGTCTGCAAGTCATCATAACGCTGTTTTGCTCCCTACGAGATATCGTGAATTTCTAAGAGTTGAAAATTTATTTTCCTATTACTATTACTATAAAACCGTTTACTAAATCTTGAATTCGAGCCTACATCGTGTGCTTCGAATCAATACTAATCGTAAGTATGAGGAACTTAAGTCTGTAAGCTTAGTAACTTGATTCAAATATGTATTTTTTTAGAAGTAAACATACCCACGAACGCTACCGATACGATTCCTCATAAATCAATAGTACGTTCACTAAAATCGTAAGTTGGCCATATATTTGTAAATTAGTATAGTTTGCATAAATAAAACTGAATTTTTAGCTTGAAGCTTACACCACCACAAAGTGTGTCTGCTGTCCAGAATTAGTGACGTAACCCGTACCAACAAAATCTTCAAGGATTTTAAATCACACGGGGGTAACAATGGAGGAACATCGGAAGCCCGGCGGATACAGCTGTAAGTCCTGTACGAGGCCAGATACTGACGACGAGAAGTGGGTTGCTTGCGACCGCTGTAAGCTCTGGGAGCACTTCGAATGTGCGGGAGTGAGCGAATCCGTGAAGAACCGCCGTTATTTGTGCAAGGAGTGCGAACTAACGGTTGCAGCCCCCACCGCATCGACATCTCGCAGTCTGAAGCCACCACCATCGGAAGGTAGGTCACTACGGTCGTCAACGGCCAAATCTGATCTGAAGCCAGTCAATAAAGTAACCACCTTAGCGTCGAAGTTCTCTCGGAGCGCAAATAGCACGACTTCGAGTACTCGAGCTGCCCGTCTGGAAGCCCAAATGAAGTTGGTCGAGGAGGAGCAAGTGTTGAAGGAGCAGGAGCTGGAAGCCCAGGAAGCGATGAGAAGGAAAGAAATGGAGGAAGAAGAACGCCGTCTAGAAGAAAGAAAAGCGCTGTTGGAAGAACAAGCTCGGTTGCGGCAGCGAAAGCTGCAAGAAGAGAAAGAGTACCAAAAGAGGCAGCAGGTGATCAGGATGGAATCGTTGGAGAAAAGGAACACTATCGCACGGCAGTTGAGTGCATGTAGCAGCAAGAGTGAGTCCATTCCGGACTCGGAGCAACAGATAGCCCTCTGGTTGCAACAATGTTCTCCCGAACCCTTCGAGGATCGAATTAGCTCGCTGCAGATTGACGCCGGAGAGGAGGCAGAGCAGCTCGTACAAGACCAACCACCATCGACTGCAGGCCAACGTCCATCGTATCAACGACCTAGAGCTAACCAGGATTGCCAGGAACCACTGCCGTCCGAACGTGACAACATCGAAACTCAGCAAGATAACCATGATGTTTTTCGATCCCGCTTCAACGGTCCGACCCAGCCACCACTACAAGATGGTCGTATATCAGTATCACGAGCAGATCACGCTCGGTTTCGAGATGCAAACATGCCCTATCAACAAAATCCAGGATCGCGGCAAGCGTATCAGCCGGAGGGGGCAGCGTTCCATGGGGCACTTTCTCCCAGCCAATTAGCAGCCAGGCAGGTGATGGGGAAAGAACTGCCGAACTTCACTGGCAACCCCGAAGATTGGCCAATCTTCATTTGTAGTTTTGAACAATCTACATCAGCATGTGGGTACAGCGATGCCGAAAACCTCATGCGCCTACAGCGATGCCTAAAAGGACAGGCGTATGAATCGGTGCGGAGCAGACTACTCCTCCCCTCGAGTGTCCCACAAGTGATTAACACGCTTCGTACACTCTACGGCAGACCAGAGCTACTCATACGAACGCTTATCGAGAAGGTACGCTGTGCGGCAGCGCCTAGACACGACCGTCTGGAATCGGTAGTAGAATTCGGGCTAGTGGTCCAAAATCTTGTGGACCACCTGAAGGCGGCGAAGCAGTACACCCACTTATCCAACCCGGTATTGATGCAGGAACTTGTGGAGAAGCTCCCCGGTTCGCTAAAACTGGATTGGGCAGTATACCGGAGCAGACAGCCGTATGCGACTTTAGCAACGTTTGGGGACTTCATGACGGGACTACTGGATGCGGCAAGTCAAGTAACCTACGAACTGCCGAACGCAACCCGCAACTTCAAAGGTGAACAACGACGCACTAAAGAAAAGGGGCACATAAACGCTCATTCGGCAACACCAGCTTCATCCTTGGAGACGTCGAGCTCATCACCGAAGTTAAAAAGGGCAGGTAAGACATGCGCAGCATGTGAGCGAGAGGGACATCGTGTGGCAGAATGTCGTCAATTCAAATCATTGGGTCACGACGAACGGTGGAAAGTTGTTCAAGGAAAAGGA
Organism: Aedes albopictus; assembly: GCF_035046485.1. NCBI lineage: Eukaryota > Metazoa > Arthropoda > Insecta > Diptera > Culicidae > Aedes > Aedes albopictus. The sequence goes on along the minus strand of NC_085137.1, from coordinate 228,680,160 downwards.
TTGTGCAGCACGTGTTTGAATAGTCACGGAAAGTGGCCGTGTAGGACTTGGCAAGGATGTGATATTGCTGGCTGCCGCGAAAAACACCATACACTACTCCATCCTTCTTCCCTCCACCCTTCCCTGAACGTCTCCGTCAGTAATATCACACAAAATAGTGGGTCTTCACCCATGTTTCGAGTTCTCCCAGTGGTATTGCATGCGGGGGAGCGGAAAGAAGTTGTGTTTGCGTTCATCGACGAAGGATCATCGACTACTCTTTTGGAAAAACAGTCGCTGATCGGTTGGGTGTATCTGGACCAGTCGAACCACTAACTTTGCAGTGGACGGGTAAGGTAACACGAGAAGAACGGATGTCTCAACGTCTACAACTGAAAATTTCTGGTGAGGGTAGTTCTAGCCTCTATAAGTTATACGAGGTGCGAACGGTCGGCTGTCTGGTGTTACCTACGCAATCGATGAAGTACAACGAACTCTGCGATCGATATCCTCATTTGCGTGGACTTCCACTGAAAGATTACGAGCTAATCCAACCGAAGCTGTTGATTGGATTGGACAACCTTCACCTCGCTGTTCCCCTAAAGGTGCGAGAAGGTGGTACTAAGGATCCGATAGCTGCGAAGTGTCGACTTGGTTGGAGTGTGTACGGATACTTGATGGGTCCATCAACATCACGCGCTGTGGTTCACTTCCATGTTGCCGCACCTGTCGATAGCGATCGGCAACTGAACGACCAACTTCGCGACTACTTTGCTCTGGAGGACGCCGGTGTCACCGAACGGAAAGAAGTACTGGAGTCAGATGAAGAAAGACGGGCAAGGACAATACTGCAACTAACGACAAGGCGTACGCACCGTGGATTCGAGACCGGGCTACTTTGGCGAGATGATGACCCGGTATTCCCGGACAGTTACCCAATGGCATTTCGTCGTTTGAAGGCGCTAGAAAGAAAACTGGCAAAGGACACACTGTTACAAGAGCGGGTGTGTGAACAAATCTCTGAATATCTGCGGAAAGGGTACGCTCACAAAGCAACCGAATTGGAGTTGAACAACATAGATCGGAAACGAATGTGGTTTTTGCCATTGGGAGTTGTCGTTCATCCCAGGAAACCGAATAAGATACGACTGGTGTGGGATGCAGCAGCTATGGTGGAAGGCGTATCTTTCAACTCAAAACTACTAAAAGGGCCCGACCTACTGACTCCCCTCCCGAGCAAAGTCCAACAACAAAATTACAGCAAATCGAAAACATGATTTGTATTCAGCAACAAATTGATATCACATTTTGATATCATTTTATCTCTACTTAAGTTGATTTCAAATTTTTGCTTTCGATTTGCTGTGATTATAAATTAATGTAAATATTAAGTGTTACAATAGTTTTGAAATTTTTTAGTAAACTATGTAAAGTAATTCTAGGGAAATATCATTAGTACAATTGTATTATTGCATTTATGATTTAATATCAACCAAAAAACTCTACCTTAAACGATTTTTTTAATTTTCTTGCGCTGATAACAAAAACAGTTATCAATTTGCTATCATCGATAGCAGGAATTGTTTTCAATTTGCTGTCCCAGGAACATTTTTCTGCTCTCATTTTTGATGTTTTAACCGTTAAAACGACCAAAACGACAACAACCGGAGTTATCAAAATTTGCAATATCACAACATCAAAATTAGTTTTCAATTTGCTATCAGACTTTGCTCGGGCTCCCTTCCGTTCTTTGCCGTTTTCGCCAGTTCCCCGTGGCAATATGTGGTGACATTAAAGAGATGTTTCACCAGATCTCTATTCGTGAGCAAGATCGTCCGGCACAGTGCTTCCTTTGGAGAGACAATCCGACAAACCCTGTGCAGGTCTACATTATGAACGTCGCCACCTTCGGTGCAACCTGCTCACCTGCGTTCTGGTGGGATTCGAACCCACGACTCCGTATTCGCTAGACCGGCGCTTTAACCAACTAAGCCACAGAACAGGTAATGGTTCTGCGGAATAGAAAGCCAAACTGACTCCGAAGCCGCACCATGAACACTCCTATTTCACAAACTCATCTCTCTTTTCGGCTTAGATGCCAATCCACAACACACTCCTGTTTGTGCCCACTACCTACAAGTGCGAGCGAGTTATTTATATGAAGCCGAGACTTACTCTCGCACTCCGCATACCTAGCCACCAGGCAGTTTGTTTTGCTGGTGTCTAATTAGTATGCGTCGAGAGCTCGGCACGGTCGGACGCTCGGACGACCGAACTGCGCCAAGTGACGCAAGCAAGGGTACAATGATACATATTGCCCATTTTACTGGCATTTTACCAGGTTAGCTGGTATGTCTGAAACATACTGGAAAAACTTGTAATTAGAAGGCACGAAATGTTGCTAATTGGCAAATTGAGAGATGAAATTTGTGAAAAAAATCGCGTTCTGGAGGGATTCGAACCCACGACTCCGTATTCGCTAGACCGGCGCTTTAACCAACTAAGCCACAGAACAGGTAATGGTTCTGCGGAATAGAAAGCCAAACTGACTCCGAAGCCGCACCATGAACACTCCTATTTCACAAACTCATCTCTCTTTTCGGCTTAGATGCCAATCCACAACACACTCCTGTTTGTGCCCACTACCTACAAGTGCGAGCGAGTTATTTATATGAAGCCGAGACTTACTCTCGCACTCCGCATACCTAGCCACCAGGCAGTTTGTTTTGCTGGTGTCTAATTAGTATGCGTCGAGAGCTCGGCACGGTCGGACGCTCGGACGACCGAACTGCGCCAAGTGACGCAAGCAAGGGTACAATGATACATATTGCCCATTTTACTGGCATTTTACCAGGTTAGCTGGTATGTCTGAAACATACTGGAAAAACTTGTAATTAGAAGGCACGAAATGTTGCTAATTGGCAAATTGAGAGATGAAATTTGTGAAAAAAATCGCGTTCTGGTGGGATTCGAACCCACGACTCCGTATTCGCTAGACCGGCGCTTTAACCAACTAAGCCACAGAACAGGTAATGGTTCTGCGGAATAGAAAGCCAAACTGACTCCGAAGCCGCACCATGAACACTCCTATTTCACAAACTCATCTCTCTTTTCGGCTTAGATGCCAATCCACAACACACTCCTGTTTGTGCCCACTACCTACAAGTGCGAGCGAGTTATTTATATGAAGCCGAGACTTACTCTCGCACTCCGCATACCTAGCCACCAGGCAGTTTGTTTTGCTGGTGACGCATACTAATTAGACACCAGCAAAACAAACTGCCTGGTGGCTAGGTATGCGGAGTGCGAGAGTAAGTCTCGGCTTCATATAAATAACTCGCTCGCACTTGTAGGTAGTGGGCACAAACAGGAGTGTGTTGTGGATTGGCATCTAAGCCGAAAAGAGAGATGAGTTTGTGAAATAGGAGTGTTCATGGTGCGGCTTCGGAGTCAGTTTGGCTTTCTATTCCGCAGAACCATTACCTGTTCTGTGGCTTAGTTGGTTAAAGCGCCGGTCTAGCGAATACGGAGTCGTGGGTTCGAATCCCACCAGAACGCGATTTTTTTCACAAATTTCATCTCTCAATTTGCCAATTAGCAACATTTCGTGCCTTCTAATTACAAGTTTTTCCAGTATGTTTCAGACATACCAGCTAACCTGGTAAAATGCCAGTAAAATGGGCAATATGTATCATTGTACCCTTGCTTGCGTCACTTGGCGCAGTTCGGTCGTCCGAGCGTCCGACCGTGCCGAGCTCTCGACGCATACTAATTAGACACCAGCAAAACAAACTGCCTGGTGGCTAGGTATGCGGAGTGCGAGAGTAAGTCTCGGCTTCATATAAATAACTCGCTCGCACTTGTAGGTAGTGGGCACAAACAGGAGTGTGTTGTGGATTGGCATCTAAGCCGAAAAGAGAGATGAGTTTGTGAAATAGGAGTGTTCATGGTGCGGCTTCGGAGTCAGTTTGGCTTTCTATTCCGCAGAACCATTACCTGTTCTGTGGCTTAGTTGGTTAAAGCGCCGGTCTAGCGAATACGGAGTCGTGGGTTCGAATCCCACCAGAACGCGATTTTTTTCACAAATTTCATCTCTCAATTTGCCAATTAGCAACATTTCGTGCCTTCTAATTACAAGTTTTTCCAGTATGTTTCAGACATACCAGCTAACCTGGTAAAATGCCAGTAAAATGGGCAATATGTATCATTGTACCCTTGCTTGCGTCACTTGGCGCAGTTCGGTCGTCCGAGCGTCCGACCGTGCCGAGCTCTCGACGCATACTAATTAGACACCAGCAAAACAAACTGCCTGGTGGCTAGGTATGCGGAGTGCGAGAGTAAGTCTCGGCTTCATATAAATAACTCGCTCGCACTTGTAGGTAGTGGGCACAAACAGGAGTGTGTTGTGGATTGGCATCTAAGCCGAAAAGAGAGATGAGTTTGTGAAATAGGAGTGTTCATGGTGCGGCTTCGGAGTCAGTTTGGCTTTCTATTCCGCAGAACCATTACCTGTTCTGTGGCTTAGTTGGTTAAAGCGCCGGTCTAGCGAATACGGAGTCGTGGGTTCGAATCCCACCAGAACGCGATTTTTTTCACAAATTTCATCTCTCAATTTGCCAATTAGCAACATTTCGTGCCTTCTAATTACAAGTTTTTCCAGTATGTTTCAGACATACCAGCTAACCTGGTAAAATGCCAGTAAAATGGGCAATATGTATCATTGTGCTCACCTGCATCTGCACAATACGTTAAAAACTTGAATGCAGAGGAATACAACGAAGAATATCCCCGAGCAGTCACCGCGATCGTTGAAAACCATTATGTCGATGACTATTTGGACAGTTTTATGACCACCGAAGAAGCTGCAACTGTAGCACAGAAGGTGACATTGGTTCACTCGCTGGGAGGATTTGAAATATGCCGTTTTCGCTCCAACTCCACAGACTTCCTCCACAAAATAGGTGAACCGACTGCTGACGAACCGAAAAACTTGATGCTGGAAAGCGGTGCCACTAGAGAGTCCGTACTTGGGATGTCTTGGGACCCCATAAACGATTGCTTTTCCTATTCGTTCAATTTGCGGGACGATATACGTTCAGTAATAGATGAAGCACACATTCCTACAAAAAGGGAAGTCCTGAAAGTCGTAATGAGCCTTTTCGACCCACTAGGACTCGTTTCTCACTTTCTCGTCCATGGAAAAGCAATTATTCAGGGAACTTGGGCTGCTGGAACTGGATGGGACGAGCCTATCAATGCAGACCTCAATCGAAAATGGCGCCAATGGGTAACACTCTTCCCGAAGCTCAACGAACTGAACATTCCCCGGTGCTACTTCGTGCCATTTCCGCCCAACATCGACGATCTACAAGTTCACACTTTCGTTGATGCTAGCGATATAGCTTATTCTTGCGCGGTATATTTTCGGCTAGTGCATGAAGGTCACGTTCAAACAGCACTTGTGGGAGCTAAAAGTAAGGTTGCCCCTTTGAAAACATTGTCCACTCCTCGGCTAGAGTTGAAGGCTGCAGTTCTGGGAGTAAGATTTGCCGCAGCGATTCTCGAATACCATTCGCTTCCGGTATCCAAACGATTCTTCTGGAGCGACTCCACTACTGTGCTTGCATGGATCCGGTCCGATCATCGGAGGTTCCACAAGTTTGTATCAGTTCGGATAGGCGAAATCCTTACTTTGAGCGAGCCACAGGAATGGAAATGGGTTCAATCCAAACTAAACGTTTCCGACGATGCAACGAAGTGGAAAAACGGACCTAATCTAGATTCGAATTGGTGCTGGTTCAAGGGTCCTGAATTTCTACGCCTGGACGAAATGGCATGGCCAATGCAACGATCCACAACCACAACCCTTGAGGAACTTCGACGTGTCCAAGCTCACTGGAACAATGAACCGGCGGTGGATTACTCCAGATTCAGCAGCTGGACAAGACTTCAACGTACGATGGCGTACGTCATACGCTTCATAGATAGATTGCGTCGACGAAATGTCGCGCGGAACTTCAAACGAGAAATACTCACTCGAGAAGAACTATCAAAAGCGGAAATTCTGCTGTGGAAAGTAGTACAACAGGAAACCTTCGCAGTGGAACGATCGGTATTGGCAAAGACACGGGGGGATCCAGATGCAAAACACTCTGCTGTTTCAAAATCGAGCTCACTTTACAAAGTTTGGCCGTATATGGATCGTCAAGGAGTCCTGCGAATGCGAGGCCGCATAGGTGCGGCGAGTTATTTGCCGTTTCAAGCAAGATACCCAGTAATACTCCCCAAGAAACATCCAGTAACTACTTTGATCGTAGGGCGGTTTCATCATCTTTATCGTCACGCAAATCGAGAGACGGTCGTTAATGAGTTGCGACAGTATTTTGAAATAGCAAACCTGAGATCACTTGTGCTAAGGGTGGCCAAAGACTGCGCATGGTGTCGCATCAACAAGGCTTTTCCAAAACCACCGGTAATGGCACCTCTTCCCAAGGAAAGATTGGATCCATTTGTAAGACCCTTTACATACGTTGGCTTGGACTACTTTGGACCCGTTTTTGTCAAGGTGGGCAGGAGTCAGGCAAAACGGTGGATCGCTCTCTTCACATGCTTATCAATCCGAGCCGTGCATATGGAGGTCGTGCACAGTTTATCAACCGAATCGTGTGTCATGGCAATCCGAAGATTCGTATCACGCCGTAGTTCGCCTGCTGTGTTCTACTCTGATAATGGTACTTGCTTCCAAAGTGCCAACAAGCAACTGTTGGAGGAAATTGCTGCTGGAAACGAAGAGCTTGCATCTACTTTCACGAACGCTACAACCGAATGGAAGTTTATTCCGCCCGCTACTCCGCACATGGGAGGTGTGTGGGAGCGCTTAGTGAGATCGGTAAAAACAGCAGTTGGCTCGGCACTGGAACATCCCCGCAAGCCCAATGATGAAACGCTAGAGACTATAATCTATGAAGCCGAAGCATTAGTGAACTCCAGACCGCTCACATATATCCCTCTGGAATCAGCAGACCAAGAGTCACTTACGCCCAACCATTTCCTTTTGGGTAGTTCTACAGGAAACAAAATCGGACCAAAAGATGTACCTGAATACGCTACTATCCGTAGCAGCTGGAAGATGGCCCAACATATCGTTGGGGAATTTTGGAAAAGGTGGATAAAGGAGTATTTGCCAGTAATAACACGCCGAAGCAAGTGGTTCGAGGAAACCAAGGACATAGTTGAAGGAGACCTGGTTCTTATTGTGAATGGATCTGGACGAGCTCAATGGACTAGAGGACGAGTGGACAAAGTACTTGTAGGCAGCGATGGAAGAGTTCGTCAAGCGATAGTACGAACGGCGAATGGAACTCTGCGGCGGCCTGTAACGAAGTTAGCGGTGTTAGACGTCGAGAAAGAGCGTGAACCTACGAGACTTCAGGAACATCCAGGACATCACCTAGGTTCACGGGCGGGGGTATGTGCCGACAACACCCCTCGGTGCAGCGACGCCGCCTGCAAAGAAGCAGACACTTTTCAGCAGGCCGCACTGGACCAACACGTCAAACGTGACAGCAGGCTAGATAAAGTGTCAAAGGACCAATACTAGGGAATGTTAGTCTGCAAGTCATCATAACGCTGTTTTGCTCCCTACGAGATATCGTGAATTTCTAAGAGTTGAAAATTTATTTTCCTATTACTATTACTATAAAACCGTTTACTAAATCTTGAATTCGAGCCTACATCGTGTGCTTCGAATCAATACTAATCGTAAGTATGAGGAACTTAAGTCTGTAAGCTTAGTAACTTGATTCAAATATGTATTTTTTTAGAAGTAAACATACCCACGAACGCTACCGATACGATTCCTCATAAATCAATAGTACGTTCACTAAAATCGTAAGTTGGCCATATATTTGTAAATTAGTATAGTTTGCATAAATAAAACTGAATTTTTAGCTTGAAGCTTACACCACCACAAAGTGTGTCTGCTGTCCAGAATTAGTGACGTAACCCGTACCAACAACCGCTATAAGAACGTCTTCCAGCCAAGTGGACCACTCTTAATGTGGTTTTCGAAGAAACATTGAGAGCACCAATAAGAATGCAATAAAACAAGCATGTTGTTTATTTTTGGTTGGAAGAACTTTGACATTCAGTCCTTAATCATCCGTGTGATCAATGAATTAACTACATCGGCTGTTTTCCTACTCTCCGCATCGACCAATGTGGCGCTAGCTTCTATGCGCGAAAAATTGCTAAAAGTAAATCGCAAAAATATTGTATGGCGAATACCATCTAAAGGCAAATTATTCACAGTGGAACACATTATTCGAAAAAATATTTGGTAGTGGTTGTGCACAATGGTGACCAATATTAAGCCTACCAAATATTTTTTCGCGAAAAGTTTCACAGCAAAAATTTCTGAAAATTACACCAGACGTAAAATAAATTGCATATGATTTTCTATTTTATTTCACTGAATTTTACATTAACCTTCGTCGTGCATTAGGGTCATTATGACCCAAAACGCGATTTCAAGCATTAATATCTTTTTTGTTAGTTAACTTATCGTAATGAAACTTCTTGACTTTTAATATTTTGCAGAAACGAGTCTTTTGAAAAAAAAATTTTTCTTAAGGTGAAACCAAAATGGCGCCACAAAAAAAGTTACGAATAATGCATTGGGGTCATTATGACCCAGAAAATCAAACTCTTATAGAATGATGATTTTTTAATTCAAATGACCAAAGTCTTATTTGATAGATAATTACGTCAAGAAAGTGTTGATATGTTGAAATAGTGGTTCCGGGATCATTGGCCACCGGGAATCTGCTACACAGGGCACCATGTCGGACATGCGGGATAGCACTACATTTTGCCAGTAGTTGTGGAATATCTCGCATTCTGGACCACTTAGAAGGATACTGTCTTCGGCAAAGTTGCTCAGAATACTAAGAGCTTTCACATAGGAAACAATTTAGTTCGAGAATCACTCACTGCGTGGCGCTAGTGTTCCTATAAGCTTCCAGTTCAGTCTGAATGTCGTATATCTCGCGTTCTGGACCACCTAGAAGGATACTGTCTTCGGCAAAGTTGCTCAGAAGACTAAGAGCTTTCACATAGGAAATAATTTAGTTCGAGAATCACTCACTGCGTGGCGCTAGTGGTCCTATAAGCTTCCAGTTCAGTCTGAATGTCGTATATCTCGCGTTCTGGACCACCTAGAAGGATACTGTCTTCGGCAAAGTTGCTCAGAAGACTAAGAGCTTTCTCATAGGAAACAATTTAGTTTGAGAATCACTCACTGCGTGGCGCTAGTGTTCCTATAAGCTTCCAGTTCAGTCTGAACGTCGTATATCTCGCGTTCTGGACCACCTAGAAGGATACTGTCTTCGGCAAAGTTGCTCAGAAGAGTAAGAGCTTTCACATAGGAAACAATTTAGTTCGAAAATCACTCACTGCGTGGCGCTAGTGTTCCTATGAGCTTCCAGTTCAGTATGAACGTCGTATATCTCGCGTTGTAGACCGTCTAGAAGGATACTGTCTTCGGCAAAGTTGCTCAGAAGACTAAGAGCATTCACATAGATAACAATTTAGTTCGAAAATCACTCACTGCGTGGCGCTAGTGTTTCTATAAGCTTCCAGTTCAGTTTGAACGTCGTATATCTCGCGTTCTGGACCACCTAAAAGGATACTGTCTTCGGCAAAGTTCCTCAGAAGACTAAGAGCTTTCACATAGGAAACAATTTAGTTCGAAAATCACTCACTGCGTGGCGCTTTTGTTCCTATGAGCTTCCATTTCAGTCTGAACGCCGTATATCTCGCGTTCTGGACCACCTAGAAGGATACTGTCTTCGGCAAAGTTGCTCAGAAGTCTAAGAGCTTTCACATAGTAAACAATTTAGTTCGAGAATCACTCACTGCGTGGCGCTAGTATTCTTAGGTGTTTCTAGTTCAGTCTGAACGTCGTATATCTCGTGTTCTGGACCACTTAGAAGGATACTGTCTTCGGCAAAGTCACTCAGAAGACTAAAATCTTTCGCATGGAAAACAATTTAGTTCGAGAATCACTCACTGCGTGGCGCTAGTATTCTTAGGAACTTTCAGTTCAATCTGAACGTCGTATATCGTCGTATTCCCAGGGCCCATATAGCCGAGGCGGTAAACGCACGGGTATTCAGCATGACCATGCTGAGGGTGACGGGTTCGATTCCCGGTCGGTCCAGGATCTTTTCGTAAAGGAAATTTCCCTGACTTCCTTGGGCATAGAGTATCTTCGTGCCTGCCACACGATATACGCATGCAAAATGGTCATTGGCAGAGGAAGCTCTCAGTTAATAACTGTGGAAGTGCTCATAGAACACTAAGCTGAGAAGCAGGCTTTGTCCCAATGAGGACGTTACGCCAATAAGAGAGAGAGAGAGAGATATCTTGTGTTCTGAACCACTTAGAAGGATTATGCCATTCGGCAAAGTTGCTCAGAACAATAAAATCTTTCGCATAGAAAACAATTTAGTTCGGGAATCACTCACTGCATGGCGTTAGTGTTCCTATGAGCTTTCAGTTCAGTCTTAACTTCGTATATCTCGTGTTCTGGACCACTTAGAAGGATACTGTCTTCGGCAAAGTTGCTCAAAAGACTAAAATCTTTCGCATGGAAAACAATTTAGTTCGAAAATCACTCACTGCGTGGCGCTAGTATTCTTAGGAGCTTTCAGTTCAATCTGAACGTCGTATATCTCTTGTTCTGAACCACTTAGAAGGATTATGCCATTCGGCAAAGTTGCTCAGAACAATAAAATCTTTCGCATAGAAAACAATTTAGTTCGGGAATCACTCACTGCATGGTGCTAGTGTTCCTATGAGCTTCCAGTTCAGTCTGAACGTCGTATATCTCGCGTTCTGGACCACCTAGAAGGATACTGTCTTCGACAAAGTTGCTCAGAACACTAAAAGCTTTCGCAAAGAAAACAATTTAGTTCGAGAATCATTCGCCGCATGGCGTTAGTGTTCCTATGAGCTTTCAGTTCAGTCTTAACTTCGTATATCTCGTGTTCTGGACCACTCAGAAGGATACTGTCTTCGGCAAAGTTGCTCAAAAGACTAAAAAATTTTGATGAGCTGAAAGATTAAGATTTTTTGCTGAACTTTCGGCAAAATTTGCTGAGTTACAGCAAAACGTTGATGGTGATCAGTAGATTTGACAGAACAAATCAGCAAACCTTGCTGAATTTTCACAAATATTTTGCTAAAACTTTTAACTCGGCAAATTTTAGTTAAAAATTTTTGGGGTGTATTGTTCTTAGTAGCTGAAAGCTTGATATAATCGATGTGTATCCGTGTTACTATGTTTGTAAAACCTTCCAAGAAGAAAAGAAGCTTTTACATTGAAAGTTTATTTCAAAATTTTCTCACAACGTGGTACTTGTGCTCTTTGGAGCTGTCAGTAATCTCGGGTCATGCAGTTTATTCGGATTTATTTTTTCAGTTACGACTTTGGATATCTGTGCAGCAATTCCTGAGGTCAGATTTGAGCTGCATGAAATTCTCCGGGTCCAAGGAAAACAGCAGAAACCCGTTAGAGAAGTGTTGGCAGGACTTGATTTGGAATACATGAACCTGATTTACCAGCTTTTGTAACGTGTTGTTGTCAGAGTTTGATGTTTTATGTACCTTGTTCTCGTTGTCCGCCTTTTGGTTTTGTTGTTCGCCCCTGTCTGTCGTCGCCCGCCTTCCGTTTGTCCCCTTCTTGTCGTTGTCTTCCGATAAAGTCCTTTCTTTTTGGTTCCGTTACAGATATGGACAATTTGTCCCATCAATGTTTTTAGAATAAGTAAGCAAACAATTTTGTTTTAAACCCATTAATCCATCCTTCCCAATTTTATTTTATTTTATTTTCAATCCTTAACCTCGAAACAGCCGCGAGTACTTCGGCTTCCCAAACTAACATAGTTTTAAGGCAGTAATAAATTGAAAAATGTTAAATCAATGTAATAACAAAAAGATTTCGGCTCAGTTATGCCCATGTGGCGCTTGAGCCTTCCAAATATACGAATAGATAAAAAAATTCTTTGGTGAAAGTTTTCAAGATTTTTTAGGAACTTATGTAACATTTGTTTCGGCAATGGCTTTGTGGACTTTTTCAAAAAGTTTCTTCTACGGAAATTTCTTTGGGAATCCCGTCTGAAAGTTCTTTTTTTACAATTCAATTGGAAAACCCTATGCTTATTACTTTGGGAATATTTGTAACATTCTTTTGCAAACATATGTGCCAATTCTTACTGATTCGGTATTTCTTTTGCAAATCGTTTTGGCGAATTCCGTAAAAGTAACCCTGCGAAAATATTTCGAATTTCCTTTTGGCGGAATTTCTTCAGCAAATTCTTTGGAAATCCTTTAGCAATAATTTAGTGGATTTGATCCAAAACTTCATATAAGTTTTTTTGGGTTTTCTATTTCGGCAATTCTTTGAAATTTTGTTCGATAAATCTTTTGGAAATTTCTCAGCAGTAATATTGGAAATTGATTGAAGTTATTATATTTGAAAATACCTACAGCATAACTGTGGGGTTCGTGATTGTACTGTTAGTAAGGCCAGCCTTTTAGGCGTATTGTAAGCCACGAATTGTGGGTACGATTCCCATCCCGGTCGGGAGAAAATTTTCGCCAAACGGAAAATTCTTCATTGAGCCACTGGATATCTTACAGTCTTACATGTAATCCGTTGTCTAGTGTAAGTTATATACAGTCTGTGGTCTTTGGCTGAAGAAGGTGTGCAAACTTATCAGGCAACTCTTACGGGATTTCCTTTATCAATTTCTTTGGAAGTTTTCTTTTATCTCTTTATTCGGGAATTTTCTGCCGTAGGCAGGTTCATACCGGCTTTCTTTGGAAGTTTTATCTGCAATCCCTTTGGAAATTTAGCTGACAATTACTTTTGTTATTCTTTCGGCAGCTCTTTGCAAAATTGAATTTTTAAAAATTTCTTCAGTATTCTTTCAGCATTGGAAACTCCTTTAGAAAATCCTTACAGAATTTCGTTGGTTATTACTTTGGAAATTCAATTAGATACTCCTCACAAAATGAAAAAAACACAATGGCATGGCCGGAGAAAAGCTCATCGGAATTACCTTAGGAATTTCCAAAAATCAAGGTATTTTCAAGAAGACCATCAAAAATTAAAATTCAGAATATTTCAAGAAGCAATTTCCAAATACGTTTGAATGTTGAAATAGCTGAAGGCACCCTCAAGAAATTACCGAATGACTTTCCAAAGGAATTGCTACTGAAATTTCACAAGGGAATCCTGAAGTAGATCCCGTCTTGAACTAAATTGTTTTCTATGCGGAAGCTCTTAGTCTTTCGATCATTTTTTCCCTAGACAGTATCCTTCTAAGTGGTTCAGATCGCGAGATATACGACGTTCAGACTAAACTGGAATCTCCCAAGAGCACTAGCGCCACATAGCGAGTGATTCTCGAACTAAATTGTATTCTATGTGAAAGCTCTCAATCTTCTGAGTAACTTTTCCCAAGTTACTTTTCTAAGTGGTCCAGATCGCAAGATAAACGACGTTCAGACTAAACTGGAAGCAACCAAGAGCACTAGCGCTACGCAATGAGTGATTCTCGAACTAAATTGTATTCTATTTGAAAGCTCTCAGTCTGCCGAGTAACTTTTCGCAAGGCAGTATCCTTCTAGGATGTTCAAAATGTGAGATATAAGACGTTCAGACTGAACTGGAAGCTCCTAAAAACACTAGCGCCACGCAGTGAGTGATTCTTGGACTAAATTATTTGTTCTGAGCAACTTTGCCGAAGGCAGTATCCTTCTAAGTGGTCCAGAACACGAGATATACGACGTTCAGATTGAACTGAAAGCTCCTAAGAACACTAGCGCCACGCAGTGAGTGATTCTCGAACTAAATTGATTACTATGTGAAAGCTCTTAGACTTCTGAGCAACTTTGCCGAAGACAGTATCCTTCTAGGTGGTCCAGAACGCGAGATATACGACGTTCAGACTGAAATGGAAGCTCATAGGAACACTAGCGCCATGCAGTGAGTGATTTTCGAACTAAATTGTTTCCTATGTGAAAGCTCTTAGTCTTCTGAGGAAGTTTGCCGAAGGTTCTAGGTGGTCCAGAACGCGAGATATACGACGTTCAGACTGAACTGGAAGCTTATAGGAACACTAGCGCCACGCAGTGAGTGATTTTCGAACTAAATTGTTATCTATGTGAATGCTCTTAGTCTTCTGAGCAACTTTGCCGAAGACAGTATATTTCTAGGTGGTCTAGAACGCGAGATATACGACGTTCAGACTGAACTGGAAGCTTATAGGAACACTAGCGCCACGCAGTGAGTGATTCTCGAACTAAATTATTTCCTATGTGAAAGCTCTTAGTCTTCTGAGGAACTCTGCCGAAGACAGTATCCTTCTAGGTGGTCTAGAACGCGAGATATACGACGTTCAGACTGAACTGGAAGCTTATAGGAACACTAGCGCCACGCAGTGAGTGATTCTCGAACTAAATTGTTTCCTATGTGAAAGCTCTTAGTCTTCTGAACAACTTTGCCAAAGACAGTATCCTTCTAGGTGGTCCAGAACGCGAGATATACGACGTTCAGACTGAAATCGAAGCTCATAGGAACACTAGCGCCACGCAGTGAGTGATTCTCGAACTAAATTATTTCCTATGTGAAAGCTCTTAGTCTTCTGAGGAACTTTGCCGAAGACAGTATCCTTCTAGGTGGTCTAGAACGCGAGATATACGACGTTCAGACTGAACTGGAAGCTTATAGGAACACTAGCGCCACGCAGTGAGTGATTCTCGAACTAAATTGTTTCCTATGTGAAAGCTCTTAGTCTTCTGAGCAACTTTGCCAAAGACAGTATCCTTCTAGGTGGTCCAGAACGCGAGATATACGACGTTCAGACTGAACTGGAAGCTTATAGGAACACTAGCGCCACGCAGTGAGTGATTCTCGAACTAAATTGTTTACTATGTGAAAGCTCTTAGACTTCTGAGCAACTTTGCCGAAGGCAGTATCCTTCTAAGTGGTTCAGAACACGAGATATACGACGTTCAGATTGAACTGAAAGCTCCTAAGAACACTAGCGCCACGCAGTGAGTGATTCTCGAACTAAATTGTTTCCTATGTGAAAGCTCTTAGTCTTCTGAGGAACTTTGCCGAAGACAGTATCCTTCTAGGTGGTCTAGAACGCGAGATATACGACGTTCAGACTGAACTGGAAGCTTATAGGAACACTAGCGCCACGCAGTGAGTGATTTTCGAACTAAATTGTTATCTATGTGAATGCTCTTAGTCTTCTGAGCAACTTTGCCGAAGACAGTATATTTCTAGGTGGTCTAGAACGCGAGATATACGACGTTCAGACTGAACTGGAAGCTTATAGGAACACTAGCGCCACGCAGTGAGTGATTCTCGAACTAAATTGTTTCCTATGTGAAAGCTCTTAGTATTCTGAGCAACTTTGCCGAAGACAGTATCCTTCTAAGTGGTCCAGAATGCGAGATATTCCACAACTACTGGCAAAATGTAGTGCTATCCCGCATGTCCGACATGGTGCCCTGTGTAGCAGATTCCCGATGGCCAATGATCCCGGAACCACTATTTCAACGTATCAACACATTCTTGACGTAATTATCTATCAAATAAGACTTTGGTCATTTGAATTGGTGAAAAAATCATCATTCTATAAGAGTTTGATTTTCTGGGTCATAATGACCCCAATGCATTATTCGTAACTTTTTTTTAATGCCCGAAGAAGGTTAAAGATTTTCTTGTATGGAATGTTGAATACAAGCTTCATACTGAGAGCAAGCTGTAAATTTATAAACGGATGGAAAAATGTGTGCGATATGACGGGGTCCTTTTGTTACAGGTGATATGCTGTAACATTTTTTAACTGTGTTTGTATTTCAAGTAATTCAAGTTTAGATGCATTTCGCCATACAAAATTAAATGGATTTACTCCTGCTGACCAACTGTGGCTGCGCGCAAAGCGGGTAGTCCATTGTAAACAAACACATGTTTACTGCAAAATTATTGTAGAATCCATTTTTTCGAAGCCCAAAGTGAATAAGTTAAAAAGTATGTGGCTCTGTGGTGATTTCTGGGGCAGTGAAATATGTGCGGAAGCGATTTTGTCGGTTATTTTCGGAAAATAGGTGCAGAAAATAAGTGAGCCTACACAGCAAAAATTTCTGAAAATTACACCCGACGTAAAAATAAATGCATATAAATTTCTATTTTATTTCACTGAATTTTACATCAAAGAATTTCTTGTATGGAATGTTGAATACAAGCTTCATACTGAGAACAAGCTGTAAATTTATAAACAGATGGAAAAATGTGTGCGATATGTCGGGGTCCTTTTGTTACAGGTGATATGCTGTAACATTTTATTAACTGTGTACTAATAAATGCTAAATTTTGGTGAAAATTAAAGATTCAGAAAAAAAAAGTGTGAGTGATTATTTTGCATCTATTTGCCAAAAATAAAATTTTCCCAAATGTGGACACATGCAAGCTTGTCGTATCAAGCGTCGATTCGTTATGGTATGTATTATTTGATTGAATTTTGAGATTTCCTGCTCAGCAGAAGTTCCAAGGTTCAATATGGCAGCAGCATCTTACCGAGAAAAAAGTACGCTGGACAATAAATCTACTGTCTCGTCACCATAACCACAATATATGCAATTGATCGTACGATTACTACATTAAACACTCAATAAAGCAATCTTTGGTTTTCGCTATTTTTATGAGATGGCGCTCAGATAGTTCATGAATGACACTTCACTATAGTCGGATGTCGATGGACAAAAATATGTTTTAGTTTTTTAGATGAAGACAGATTGTCATAAATTATCGAATGAACTTTTTTTCAAAATACAAATTTGAGATCTACGTATTATGAATCATTTAATATCCGAGTGCTTTAAAGATTTGATGCATGATTTTGGTTAGCGCTACTTTTGGCCATCTCATAAAAATTGTGCATTTGCCAACCTCATTTTAACGCAGTGCACATTGGGCAAAATCAAACCCAAAGGTGGAAAAAATTAATAACTTTCTTAATACCAGACACTATGTGACCATCAATGGCTTATTCGGAAGCAAATTTTCTCAAGAATTGGTTGGTGGATGATGCATGTACGGTCAACTTCTCTGAAGCGAGTTATAGAGCCCGTTTTACCCCAGTTCCCCCTAAAATTTGTGGTTTCTGTTATTTTACGGCACTTGTTATGATTTTAATGATTATTTCGCTGGGATACCATCGCCCCACTCCCATTGAGTAACGTTACATACAAAAAGTTATTAAAATGTTGGAATTTTAGGGTGTTGTGGGGTCAATTAGGCAATGGTATATTTTCAAGGTAAAAATTCATTTTTTTATTTTTATTTATGATTTTTTACGTGACAATAACTAAATAAATGATCGAACACACATGGTTTATTCCTAAAGAAATCATTTTTGGCGAGTTTGATCTCAAATTATTGGTTATATTTAAGTTTTCCCGCATACAAATATGAGTAGTTCCCATCCTTATACCACCGATTCCAAACATTTCCAAACGATGAGCCATTGCTTATATACTCCAAAAATACCCTAAGTGTTGTTTGCGCATATCCGCATAGACGGGAGGTGACGGCAGCATATAGTTTTAGAGCTTAGTTTACCCAAACTCCCCTATAAACTTATTTCTTATTGTTTTTAAATTAAAACAACTTTAACTTGAAACTTCTATACGTGATATGAGTTAATATTGATGAAAAGCTAACCAGTAATATCACTGCATCCTATGATATTTGGAAATTTAGGGTACAATGGGGTTAAATGAAAAAAAAAACAATCAAAAAGCTTGAATGACCATATAAGTTGACATTGTCAAAGGATAAGTAATATAGGGCGGAATTAAAACGTACGAAACTGATTACACTCATTCAAAAAAAAAATACAAATAGTTATTTATGTAACGAGTTGCAAAAAGTTGATTTTTTTCAACACGAGTCGTATATTTATCCTACGAGGCTTGCCAAGTTGGATGAATACGAAGAGTGCTGAAAAATCGAGTTTTGCATCGAGCTCCATACAAAATTTTATGCAATGATTAATATAAAAAAATATAAAAACGGAGCCAAAACTACTTTTAGTATTTATTACGGCGTGTGCCAATGATAGGAACCCTGTACCAGTTATGGACACATTTGTTAATTTGGGTTCCACTTCACACTATTTACATGCATTCCTTATAGGAGTTGCCATAAATGGTACACTATGGCGAAATAGGGTGCAAGGAGGCCGAAAAGTTAAAGAAAATGATTTATTTCTACCATAATTTGAGCAAATTGTGAAGTTTGAATGATTGCAATCATCTGTTGTGAACGTGATCTATTGTTCACGCATTTTTTCTTGTTCATTTGTATCTTTAAAGGTTGAAAATCAACTATGGCGAATTTGAGGTACTATAGCCATAAATGATACACTGAGCCTAGTATAACATAGAAATTATAATACTGAATTGCATAAAAAAAACTTTTATCAATGGATTTGTCGGTGGCCGTTATAAACATCTCATAAAACTAAAAAAACAGCTCCGAAAATGTTACTTGGGTAAATTACTAGCAAAAAAAGGTTTTTGTGAGATTGTGGCTACTTGGAAAATGAATGGAGATAAATATTCACCAGAAATGCTTGAGTTTTTGTTTCTGAACAATACTTCGTTGCGAATGTTTGCAGATTTTTTTGTGTTATTGTCCGAGGAATTTATTAAGAAGGGAGTCGAAACAGAATCCAACGAAACTCCTGGAGGAATCCATGAAGGAACTCCTAGTGAAGCCCTGGAGGAACTCCTGGATTAATTCCTGAAAGAACTCTCAGAGAAATACCAGAAGGAACTCCTGGAGGAATTTCCGAATGAACTCCTAGCGGGGTTTTTGAACGAACTCCTGGAAAAATCATTGAAGAAACTCCTAAAGGAATCCATGAAGAAACTCCCGGAGGAATCCCTGAAAATCTCCTAAAGGAATTCATGATGGAACTCCTGGAGGAATATCTGAAAAAAACTCCCAGGGGAATACCAAAAGGAAATTCTGGAGGTATACCTTAAGGAACTCCTGGAAAAACTTCTGGAGGGATTCCCGAAAGAACATCTGGCGGGATCCTTGAAAGAACTCCTGGAAAATACTGAAGGAACTCCTGAAGGAATCAATGAAGAAACTCCTGGAGAAATCCCTGGAAAACTCCTGAAGGAATTCATGAAGGAATTCCTGGAGGAATACCTGAAGGAACTCCTGGAGAAACTTCTGGAGGAATTTCCGGAATAACACTTGGCGGGATCCTTGAAAGAATTTCTGAAGAAATTCATGAAGGAACTCCTGGAGAAATCCCAGAAGCAACAGCCAGGGGAATACCAAAAGCAAATCCTGTAGGAATCTCCGCAAGAACTCTCAGAGAAATCCATGAAGGAACCCCTGGAGGACTACCTAAAGGAACTCCTGGAGGAATACCTTAAAAACTCCTGGAGGAATCACTGAAGGAACTCCTGGTGGGATGCATGAAGAAACTCTTGGAGGAATCCCTGAAAGAACTCTTAGCGGAATACCTGAATAAGCTCCTGGAGGAATCCCTGAAAAACTCCTGAAGGAATCCATGAAGGACCTCCTGGAGGAATCCTTGAAGGAACTCCCAGGGGAATACCAGAAGCAACTCCTGGAAGAATTCCTGAAGGAACTCCAGGAGGAATCCCCAAAGGAACTCCTGGAGGAATCCCTAAAGGAACTCCTGGAGGAATCCCAGAACGAACTCCTGAAGGAATCCCTAGAGGAACTCCTGGAGGAATCCCTGAAGGAACTCTAGGAGGAATTCCTAAAGGAGCTCCTTGAGGAATCCCAGAAAGAACTCCTGGAGGAATCCCTGAGGGAACACCTGGAGAAATCCCAGAAGAAATTCCTGGAAAAATCCGCAAAGGAACTCCTGGAGGAAATTATGAAGGAACTCCTGGAGTAATCCTTGAAGGAACTCCTAGAGGAGTGCTAAAAGGAACTCCTAGTGGAATCCCTGAAGAAACTCCTGGAGGAATCTCTAGAGGAACTCCTGGAGGAATCCCTGAGCTCCTTCGGCCGTCAAAAACTTTTTAATAAGTTTTCAACAAGAATTTGAAAACAATTTAAACTCAAAACTTCTCTACAAAATCTGCAAACAAAAACACAATTTTAATTAATCCAGGGAAAACAACAAAAATCGGTAACTCATCTTGAAATCTAAAATTTACAAAGAAAAACTCAAATTTAATAAAATTCAAATACAATAAAAAGTTTTAGATTTCTGAAGAATCAAAGAACTATTTCTACCCACATTTTTGTATGTCTCTAAAGAGATATACATTTTCAAAAAAAAAAATCTCATTTGAACTGCAATAACTCTCATAGATCACCAAGTTGATAAGCTGGCTCTAATTCACTTGGCACATTAGGCCCTGGAGGCGTTTTTCGTAAATTGATTATACCGGAAGCAGATAACACCTACGATAGAGCACTCATAGATAAACAAAAGCAAACCTGTTGAATCCTTTAAATTCCACTTAAAGCACGTTTTTATCGCAGCCAAACTTTGAAATCGACGATACCTCTCGCTGACGTCAACGAAGCCATCGGCTCCCCCTCCCTGCAAGAGCGGATGAATCATTTCCTCGTTACCCTCTGGATGCTATCCGGTTACATACATCCAGCAGCCACCCACTGCGCTGTCTGGTGGGACATTTAGTTGAAAAAGGCTTTTTTTGCACCGTTGTCATCGAAAGAAACTTTCTGGAGCGTGTTTTCCTTTATGCCCTCTGATGTCGCATTCAGATGCAATTTGAAAAGGGCGGCAAAAGAACGAAGAAAAATCTCTACTATTTATCCTCAGCTGCTCAGCTGCTGCAGTGGGAACACTAATTCCATGTCGGTAAAACAAGATTGTTCGGGCAGGAAAAGATCTCCGAGGATAAAGTGAGCGCATTTTGGTGGAAATAAATGGCCGTAATCTAGTGTAGTATAATATTTCAGGATTAGATTGCCGTCTTTCGTGATTACTGGGATAAGCTGAACACATCCAAAAAGTGTGACTAAATAGCACGGTTTCTGCAGCCAGTGAAAATTAATGAGAACCGTTCTTTAGATTTATTTTAAGCATATACAGTTTAGAGACTCGACTAACACCAGTTTTCCTTGAAGGTGATGTCCTTTGATGATGTTTTTAGGTAAAACTCATTGATTTTTTTTTTCAATATTCTTTAAGGTATTGCTTCTAGGATTTCACATTTGTAAACTATAAGCAAGGGTTAATTCATATGTCAATATTCAAGGAATTATACATTAGGGGTATTCACTAAATGGTTCAAATTGCAGCGTAAGCCATGATTTTCTGCTTATTTGAAATGTTTCATGATTTTGCGAATAAAATAATCAAAGATTGCCTTGGTGATCGCGACGTTTAATCA
This sequence comes from Aedes albopictus, assembly GCF_035046485.1. NCBI lineage: Eukaryota > Metazoa > Arthropoda > Insecta > Diptera > Culicidae > Aedes > Aedes albopictus. The sequence continues at coordinate 228,658,677 of NC_085137.1, read as the reverse complement.
GTTTAATCAGTTTACGCTGTTAAGTGAATCCCCCTATTCTTCTTCTATGAGCACTTCCACAGCCATTAACTAAACCCTCTAATACCCAATTTTTTTTATTTTGATCTAAATATCATTTTTCATCTAAAATCGATTTAAACATGTTTTGGAAGATGATTCTTTTTAATTCTCGATTTCGTGAATTTCAGTTTTTGATTTTTCTAATTTTTAGTTTTGAACATCCCTACACTTTTATATTTTTTCTGGAAGCCAAATAAGGGAACGGATTTTTTGAGATGAAAACATTTTGAGATTTTATAACACTAGTTTACAGCATTTTTGAACTCGGTAAGCTGATGATCATTTTTGGTGTAGAATCATGCCCTGAGTTCGAAAACGCAAAAGAAAAAAAATACAGTAGAGCGGATTTTTTTTCGACTTTTCATACAAGGCTGATGATTTGAAATCGATTTTTGTTCTATTTTTAAGCAAAGTCGCTCACTTCAAACATTTCATTCTCCGTAATCAATACTCCGATTGAGCTGAAATTTTTACTGTAACTCGCCTAAATATGATATGTCAAATAAACGTCGAGAAAGAATTTTTAAGTTGGTTTTTTCTTATTGGAAAAAATACATTTCATCAAAAAATTTTGGGAATTTTGCTAAAATTTAAGGAGATTGTCCCTAAAGCAAGCCAATATCTTGAATTTCATCAATCTGATGCAAAACCTGTATTCAGATGATCGAATGGTATTGTATTCAGCTTTTAATTTATGGAGAAAGATTCCAATTTTTTTGAACGAAACGCAATATATTTTAATTTTAGTAAATTACATATTTTGAAAAGTTGCAAAACTCGATATTGAGCTAAAACTCAAAAACTGTTCTACTTAAAATTTTTTGAAGGTCGGTTTCGAAATCAGCACTAAACTGTGCTTCAAAAATTTTGGTCGTTGACAGAAGTTCACGATTTTCGTTTTATTTTGTAAACTTGTGTAATTATTGATGAAATATTATTATTTAAAATTTTATTCACATTAAAATTTATTTTCCGTGTAATTTTAAGGAAAATAATTTTAGAGTGTATTCGATTCCCTTTAACTCTTAAACAAGGATAGAATGATTTGGGAAAAATTTAAAATATGTTAATTGTAGCGATTCAATACAAAATAAACAATGACTTCTAAAAGGTGACTAAACACAACAATTTTTCAATGATTTAAAAAAAAATATAAATACGCTTTAAAATACACCAAAAACCATTTTGAGATATACAGAACAGTCCTAAATATCAGCCAAAAACATAAAAAATTGAAAATAAAAGAAAATCGGGTTAAGTACGGTTCCTTTGAATTCCACTAAGAATTTGCATCCTTTGACAGATACGTATTTCGACCTCAACTGTAAGGTCGTCTTCAGTGTCTTGTACTTGACTCGTCAAGTACAAGACACTGAAGACGACCTTACAGTTGAGGTCGAAATACGTATCTGTCAAAGGATGCAAATTCTTAGTGGAATTCAAAGGAACCGTACTTAACCCGATTTTCTTTTATTTACAGATACTCCCCTAACAAGCCCAGGTTAATCATCATCATAAAAAATTGATTTTCCACGAAATAAAAATTACAAAAATGCTCAAACTATACCCCGTCTAAAGGCGGGATTGGGTATTAGAGGGTTAACTGAGAACTTCCTCTGCCAAGGATCATATTGCACAACATTGTTGTCCGGAGTAACATCTCTACCGCATATATCGTGCATACTCGACCCACGAAGCGTGGACATTCAAAAAGCACATGCTCCGCGGTCTCGTTACAGTCGGCGCATTCTGTACATGCGGGGAGAGCCTGCATGTCCGAATCTGTACAGATACCTCCTAAACCACCCATGATCTGATAGAAGTTGTATCAAGTGAAAGTTCACCTCGCCATGAGGTCTGCTCGTCCATTTAGACACGCTCGGACAGTTAAAAATCCCTAATAGCTCCAGGAGGACTCAGGGATGCCTCCAAGTGTTCATTAGGAATCCCTTCAGAAATTCCCTAAGCAATTTCAGCAGGAGTTTGCGCAGGTATCCTTCCTGAAGTCCCTTTAGAAATTCTTTCAGGAGAGTCCATTAATGTCTACTGGAGTTCCATCAAGAATTCCATAAGAAGTTTCTTCAGGAATTCCTGCAGGAGGTCTTAAGAAATTAGTCTAGTTCTTGCAAGGATTCCTTCTGAAGCTCTTTTACAAATTCCTACAGTAGTTCTTACATAAATCAGTCCATGAGTTCCTTCAGAGTTTTCTCCAGGATTTTCAGGGATTCTTGCAGATGTTCCTTCAGAGATTCGTTCTGAATTTTTCCAGGGATTCCTAAAGGACTTCCTTCAGAAATCTCTGCAGGAGCTCCTTCAGATTATCTTAAGAGAGTATCTAAGGATACCTCCAGGAAAATTCAGGGATATCCCCAGAGGTTTTTTTTTGGGATTTCTATGTAAGACGAATTTCGCCCCAAATCGTATTCGGAGTTGGCAGTACCCTCTCAGATTACAATGAAACTTTCTGGGTATGTACACCAAGACTAGATAAGCCACTTTGCATACTTAGTTTCTTCAAAATTTATCTGGACTGACATTTGAAAAGGGCTAAACTTTTTTTTATGGATTTTTTAAAAATGTTTTTAATCAAAAAATGACTACTCCTACAAAAAAGTGTTGTATGAGTGATTATCACAAAATAAGTCAAATTTTAAGAAAAAAATACTGAAAAAAATCCAAAATGAGCCCTACACTGAAAAAAATCATTTCTAAAAATTCAAAGTTGATTTAAAAAAACACCATTTTTGATTTTGATGAAATTTTGTCTCAAGACAGGTAATTATGTTCCCTACCAACCGTCCATACATCACAAGATGGACACTTTTAAGGAAAAAAAGTTTTTCTAACAAAAACTTTTTCATGTCCAAATTATTATTTTTTCAGTGTCTTTTTTTTAAAAACAAACTAAACCAGTGAAGGTTATCTAGTAATCTCAAAATGCAATGAAACTTATTGTGTCATATGCGACAATGCAATGCACCCATATTCACGCAGCAGCACTCTAGAAGTACGAAACAATATACAATTAGAACACGCATTTCATACGTGCTGCTGTAATTTCTACCCAAACGTTTCTACCCCATGTTCTTACCTAATATTAGGTAAGGCTATTTATTAGATTCGAACTACCTAATCGAAAAAAAAAACAAATCAAGAGTTGTACCTAAAGCAAATATGAACAAAACAAGAAAATGAATCGGTATCATTCAACGTGTTACTTCTCTTTGGTTATTAAAGGCAGTTCTGAAAAGTAATGAATCAATCGTATAAATCAAAATTCAACAAATTCAAGTGCTTAAAAGTGCCCAAATTCAAGTCCTTAAAAGTGCCCATCTTGTGATGTATGGACGGTTGGTCGGGAACATAATTACCTGTCTTGAGACAAAATTTCATCAAAATCAAAAATGGTGTTTTTTTTTAAATCAACTTTGAATTTTTAGAAATGATTTTTTTCAGTGTAGGGCTCATTTTGGATTTTTTCAGTATTTTTTTCTTAAAATTTGACTTATTTTGTGATAATCACCCATACAACACTTTTTTGTAGGAGTAGTCATTTTTTGATTAAAAATATTTTTAAAAAATCCATAAAAAAAGTTTAGCCCTTTTCAAAAGTCAGTCGAGAAAAAAAATAGAAAAATGAGTATGCAAAGTGGCTTATCTGGGCAAGGTCTACACACCAAGAAAGTTTCGTTGTAATCTGAGAGGGTGCTGCCAACATTTGTTCGAGTTGGCGCGAAATCCGTCGTAAGAGTTCCTTCAAAGATTCCTACAAGTTATCCATAGGGGATTCCACGAGAAGTTTCTTTAAGGAATTTTCTAGAAGTTCTTCCAGGGATCGCTCCTGCGCATCTTTCAGATTGTAGATTAAAATTGCGATTTTCCAGGAGGACTTACGGATACCTCCAGGAGTTACATCAGAGATTTCTCCAGGAGTTCATTCCAGAATTCCTACAGGTGCTCCTTCAGGGAATCTTGTGGGAGTACCTTCAATAACACTAGTTTACAGCATTTTTGAACTCGGTAAGCTGATGATCATTTTTGGTGTAGAATCATGCCCTGAGTTCGAAAACGCGAAAGAAAAAAATTACAGAGCGGAATTGTTTCCGACTTTCCATACATGGTTGATGATTTGAAATCGATTTTTGTTCTATTTTTAGGCAAAGTTGCTCAATTCAAACATCTCATTCTCCGTAATCAATGCTCCGATTGAGCTGAAATTTTACCTGTAACTCGCCTACATATGATATGTTAAATAAACGTCGAGAAATAATTTTCTAGTTGTTTTTTTCTTATTGAAAAAAATACATTTCTTCAAAAAATTTTGGGAATTTTGCTAAAATTTAAGAAGATCGTCCCTAAAACTCGCCAATATCTTGAATTTATCAATCTGTATTACCTGTATCAATATGTATACCTATATTCAGATGATCGAATGGTATTGCATTCAGCTTTTAATTTATGGAAAAAGATTTTAAATTGGTTGAACAAAACGCAATATATTAGGATTTTATTAAATTACATATTTTGAAAAGTTGCAAAACTCGATATTAAGGTGAAACTGGAAGAATTTCCTCACTTTTTGGTTTTTGATTTTTTATTAAATGACGAAGCAATATTTTCAAAATCGGTTTTCGTGCACATGTAGGTATGGATCAAGGTGTCTTCTGAATTTTTTTGTAGAGGAAAATGTTTTTCGTTTTTGCAGAAACCATTTTTGAACAAAATTTCACAAAAAAATGGTTTCTGCAAAAATGAAAAACATTTTCCTCCTCAAAAAAATTCAGAAGATACCTTGATCCATACTCTACATGTGTAGGAAAACCGATTTTGAAAAAATTGCTTCGTTATTTAATGAAAAATCAAAAACCGAAAAAATGTGAAAATGCTTCCAGTTTCGCCTTAAGCTAAAACTCAAAAACTGTTTTACTTAAAATTTTTTGAAGGTCGGTTTCGAAATCAGCACTAAAGTGTGCTTCAAAAATTTTGGTCGTTGAGAGAAGTTCACGACATTCGTTTCATTTTGTAAACTTGTGTAATAAGTATACAATTATAATATCCTTGGGGTTATAATCAGGCATATCTCCAGGATATTCTTGAGGGATCATTCATAGAGTTTCTACAAGAATTCCTCCAGGATTTGCTTCTGGAATTCCTCCAGGAATTCTTTAGGGGATACCTCCTGCAAATCCTTCTCCCTACCCAGAAAGATTCTCTATGAGAGACTCCGCTGAAAATCCTTCAAGGATTTTGTCTGGAAATCCATCAGAGATTCCTGCTGGAATTCCTGCAGGGATTTCTACTGTAATTTTTCCGGGGATTCCTCCTGGACTTCCTTCGGGAATTCCTCCTGAAATTTCTTCGTAGATTCCTCTTAGAATTCCTTTGGAAATTTACCCTGCAATTCTTTCGGGGATTCTTCTTGAAATTCCTTAGAGAAATCTTACTATTTTTATTTAAGACACGGGCAACGTCTTCAGCTTTCGGCTGTACAGACTGTTTTAAACTTAACATTAGACAACGGACAACGGAGCATGCACCAGTGGAAACGGGGAAGAAACTATTCTCACGAAAAGTTTCAACGCCCGAAGCGGGAATCGAACCCTCACCCCATAGCATGGTGCGATTAAAAGCTTGGTGACCCTAACCGCACGGCTACGAGGCTCCACAGCTTTTTGTTTGGAGTTTATTTCTAGATTTCTTCGAGGATTCCTCCTGGAATTCCTTAACTGTTTCCTCTCGGAGGAATTCCATGAGGAATCATCAAAGCCTCATGGAATTTCTCCGGTAATTCCTCATGGAGTTCTTCCGGGAATTCCTCCTGGACTTCATTTAGGGACTCCTTCTAGAATTACTTCGGAGTTTCCTCCTAGAATTCACTCCGGATTTCCTCCTAGAATTCATTTGGAATTCCTCCTGGAATTTTGTTCGAATATTTCTCCTAGCCTTCCTTCATGGATTCCTCCTAAAAATATTCTGATATTCTGATATTCTGTTGTGAATTTCTCCTGAAATTCTTTCGGATTTTTTTTATGGTTTCTCTTATAATTTCTTCGGAAATTCCTCTTGCATTTCCTTCGGGAATTCGCCATTAGAGCTTTCTCAATTCAGGGATTCCTAAATTTTCTCCTGGAACTTCTTTGGTGGTTTCTCTTAGAATTCTTTCCGAAAGTTCTCCTGAAATTCATTCAAAAACTCCTCTTGGAATTCCTCCCGGATTTCCTTCTTGAATTTCTTCGGTGATTTCTACTGGAATTTCTCCAGAAATTCCTCCTGGAATACGGGAATTCTTCCTAGAGTTACTTCAGGATTCTTGAAATACTTCGGGGATTCCTCTTGGACTCCCTATGGGGATTGCTTGGAATTCATTCGGGGTTTCCTCTTGAAGAACTTTTGAGGATTCCGCTTGGAATAACTTCGGAGATTCCTCCCGGAATTTCTTCAGTGGTCTCCCCTGGGATTTCTGCAGGGATTTCTCATATAATTTCTTCGGAGATTCCTCCTGGAATTCCCTCGGAGATTTTTCCAAAATTCTTTCGGGGATTCCTTTTGGAATTCCTTCGGGGATTCCTCCTGGAACTTTTTTGTGGATTCCTGCTAGAATTCCTTCGGTGTTTTTTTCTTGACTTCTATCGAGGGTTCCTCCTAAAATTCCTTCTGGGATTCCTCCTGATATTCCGTCGGAAATTTCTCTTGGAACTCCTTTGGTGGTTCCTCTTGAAATTCCTTCGGGGATTCCTACTAAAATTCCTTCGGGGGGTTCTTCCTTCGATGAATCCTCCTTAGATTCTTTCGGGGATTTCTTTTGATATCCCTAAAATTCATTTTCTTCTAAAAGGGATTTTTCCTGGAATTCCATCAGAGATTCCTCCTGCGTATTCACGTTGGAATTCTTGTGAGGAATCCTGCTGGAAATTCTATGGGGATTCCTTCTTCAATTGCTTTGAGATTCCTCCAGGATATTTTGCGTGAATTCCTCCTAGAAATCCATAGGGGATTCCGTTAGAAAATCCCGTTGGAATTCGAAGATTCCTCCTGGAGTTCCTTTGGGGATTCCTGCTGTAATTCCCTTGGGATTCCTGCTTGAATTCATTTGGGGAATTCTCCTGGAATTCCTTCGGTTTTCAATCACGGAAAAAGCGTTGATACTTCTATATCATTACCAACGTTTCGATTCTTGGGTTGGGATCTTTCTCAGGGTGAAGATCCAGAAGAGATTCTTGAGTTACCAGAGATTCTTGCAGAAATTCCTTCAGGGTTTCATACAGCAGTTCCTGCAGAGATTAGTCCAGAATTTTCTTCATGGATTCCTCCTGGATTGTATGGAAGGCTACTCCTGGAATTCTTTCTGAAATTGCCATGTCGCTTGTACAGAGTTGCTTCCAGATGCGTGGAATTTCTGAAGAGGCCCAGCAGAGCCTACTACTGGGCCCTCGCCACGCCTAGGCTCACTCCGATTTAGCAACCCGTATGCCTCGGTGCTCGGTCATCTCCCGATAACAAAAATGGTAAGTCCACACTGGTGTGATGATATTAGGCTGACCCAAACTTAAATGAAAAACAAAATTTCAAAAAAATACCAAGTCCCTAATTCGGGCGCGATTATCCAGCGTCACGAGTTCAAGAAACAACAGGACGATGCGTTCCAATATCCAGCGCTTGTCAGCCGAAGGGGTTGCTGCACAGTACCATCAGAAGCTAGACGAGAGGATAGGAGAGACCAACAGATCTGGAGATGTCAACAGCTTATGGGGAATTATCCAAGAAGCAGTGACAACAACAGCGCAATAGGTGATTGGTACCGCTCAGCGACGCTAACGTAATGGTTGGTTTGACGAGGACTGCCAACGAGTGACGAACGAAAAGAATGCCACCAGAAGTCGAATGCTAGTGGCCGGTACCCGGCAGAACAGAGAGCGGTACAGGGCTGCAAGAGCAGAAGAGAAACGAATCCACCGCAGGAAAAAACGGCAACACGAAGAGAGTGTTATTGCTGAAGCGCAGGAAAGTATGGACAGGAACGATATGTGGAGGTTTTATGCAACTGTCAATGGCGCGCGGCACAAGACTGCGCCAGTGCCCGTCATGTACAATGACAGGGAAGGAAATTTGCTGACAGACAAAACAATGGTGGCAGCCAGGTGGAAGGAGCACTTCGAAGATTTGTTGAATGGTAGCAGCGAAGGAGCACCCAGGAACAGGATTAACATAATGGATGACAGTCAAGCAGTGGAACCACCAACACTGGATGAGGTTAAAAAGGCCCTTAAGGAGCTAAAGAACAGCAAGGCTGCTGGGAAGGACGAGATCCCGGTCGAACTTCTTAAGCACGGAAGCGAGCAGCTACACTCCCGTTCAAAAGTTTGGGGTCACCCCCTCAAAAACATGTCATTTTTTTAGGCCCATATCTCCGCCAATTTGCGTCCGATTTCAAAACCCTAGGTTTCATTCAAAAGATAATAAGTCAAAGAAACTTTGAACATGATTTAAAAGAAACTTTTTCAAAAAATGTTGTATGTAAACTTAACCCAAAGTTGCCAAATTTTCTAAAAAATGAATATAAACTTACGGCAGTGTCGCTGGAAGTTGGGTCGGCCAAATTTTAAGATGATAGCGGTAATATGACCCATTTTCTATTAGCTTGCGACTGCTTTTTACAGAACTTAGCTAAAAAATCTAGAAAAAAAGTTATTAAGTAAAACAATCCTTGATGTCATCGACCAAAAGTTTGGGGTCACCCCTCAAAATGATATATCGGCCAAAAGTTTGGGGTCACTATCGTAAAACATGGAAAAGTGATTTGTTGATATCTTTGTCATCTTTCATTCAATTTTAATTCTTCTTGGCTTATTTGAAACAAAATAAATGATACTTACTGCATAGACATTGATCCACACATATTTGTTGAAATTTACATACTAAAAGTTAACGTAAAGTTGCCTCATTTTTTGAAGCGTGGTAAAATGTGCAAACTTCACATAACACTTTTATATACAAAAATCGTTAAATACGTTAAGTTACAGACATCAAACGTAAATTTAGTTAATTATCTTTGAAATGAGCCAAAAATAATTAAAATTGAACTATAGATGACGAAGATATCACCAAATCACTTTTCCATGTTTTACGAAAGTGACCCCAAACTTTTGGCCGATACATCATATTGAGGGGTGACCCCAAACTTTTGGTCGATGACATCAAGGATTAATTTACTTAATAACTTTTTTTCTAGATTTTTTAGCTAAGTTCTGTAAAAAGCAGTTGAAAGCTAATAGAAAATGGGTCATATTACCGCTCTCATCTTAAAATTTGGTCGACCCAACTTCCAGCGACACTGCCGTAAGTTTAAATTCGTTTTTTAGAAAATTTGGCAAGTTTAGGTTAAGTTTACATACAAAATTTTCTGAAAAAGTTTCTTTTTAATCATGTTCAAAGTTTCTTTGACTTATTATCTTTTGAATGAAACCTAGGGTTTTGAAATCGGACGCAAATTGGCGGAGATATGGGCCTAAAAAAATGACATGTTTTTGAGGGGGTGACCCCAAACTTTTGAACGGGAGTGTACATCAATCAATCCACCAGATTATTATAAAGATTTGGGAGGATGAAGAATTGCCCACCAGTTGGTTGGATGGCCTCATATGCCCAATCTACAAGAAAGGGCACAGACTTGAGTGTGCCAATTACAGAGGGATTACCCTTTTAAATTCGGCGTATAAGATACTGTCGCGTGTTCAACAGACTGCGACCTCTTGAGGAGTCCTTCGTCGGCGAATACCAGGCTGGTTTTCGTGAGGGCCGATCAACGACGGATCAAATGTTTACCCTGCGAATGATCCTAGATAAATTTCGGGAATATAACTTACAGACTCACCATCTGTTCATTGATTTTAAAGCAGCGTACGATTCAGTGAAAAGAAATGAGCTTTGGCAGATAATGTCAGAACATGGTTTTCCGGCGAAACTAATTAGGCTGATACGCGCAACGCTGGATGGATCAAAATTAAGTATTCGGATCGCGGACGAAGTGTCTACGTCGTTTGTGACCTTGGATGGATTGAAGCAGAGGGATGCTCTTTCAAATTTATTGTTCAACATTGCACTCGAAGGAGCGATTAGCAGGTCAGCCGTGCAGAGGAATGGCTCTATCATCACACGGTCGCACATGCTCCTCGGTTTTGCGGACGATATTGATCTCATCGGCATCGATCGTAGGGCAGTGGAGGAAGCTTATGCTCCTCTGAAGAGAGAGACAGCGAGGATAGGCTTGCCGATTAACTCTACCAAGACGAAGTACATGATAGCGGGTAGAGACAGAAGCAGGCCTAGTGGTGTTAGTGCTGAGGTAGTGATTGATGGGGAAGTGTTTGAAGTTGTTGAAGAATTTGTTTATCTTGAAACACTTGTGACATGTGACAATGACGTTTCCCGTGAAGTGAAAAAGCGTATTGCAGCTGCGAATAGGGCCTTTTACGGATTGCGTAGCCAGCTTAGGTCCCGTAACTTGCAAACGCAAACAAAATTCGCTCTGTATAAGACGCTGATTCTTCCGGTTGCCCTCTACGGTCACGAAGCGTGGACATTAACGGAGGTAGACCGAAAAGCTTTTGGAGTTTTTGAGCGCAAAGTGCTGCGGACAATTCTCGGTGGGAAACAAGAAAATGGAGTGTGGCGCAGACGCATGAATCACGAGTTGTACCAAGTGTACGAAGATGCTAATATTGTGAAACGTATAAAATACGGCAGACTTCAGTGGGCTGGACACGTAGTGTGAATGTCGGAAGAAAGAATAGCGAAAACAATATTCAGCAGAGAACCCGGTAGAGGTAGGCGACTTCGTGGGCGGCCGCGAACTCGCTGGCTGCACGCGGTTGAAGAAGATCTACGATCCCTACACGTTCGGGGAAACTGGAGGAACATCGCCCAAGACCGACGAAGATGGTGCTCTACTATACGCTCGGCGTTGGAGTAAAGTTACTTTGTGGCCAACAAGGTATCAAGGTAGGTACCAAGTCCCTGATTTAGTCGTTTTAGAATCCTAGAAGCTACATATCAAAATCGGTCAAGCCTAGGGGGCTTAACAGGTTTGAAGTTTGTATGGGAAAACTTGGCCAAATGTATGCAGAAATCTCAAGTCGTTTTTTGCCGCTAGGTGGCGCTGTAAGCGCTTAATAATTAAACCCTTAGGTATTCTTGTAGATAACTATATACCAAACAACTATGTCGAAGACCGCAAAGTGATCCGATGACTCTTAAAAAAGTTATACCTTAGGCAAAGTGAGGCGAAGTACTAAGATTTCATTATTGATATTATCGTCGCAGTACCAATTAGTCGTCACTTGAAGCACATGCGAAGTTGCAGCTGCGAAGTAAATTTGAATCTATTTTTTCTGTTGCACATCCTAAGGCTAATTAAGAGCTACAATATGCACCAATCCAAATTGAGTTGCGACATTTCTAAGTAGGTTAAAAATCAATTTTCGCATCGCCGGTCACTTCGGATTTCAAGCAAAACCATAATATTAGTACATAGATAGACTGTATCCAGAAGTGTAAAGAAATTCGCAAAAAAATGCTGAATTAAATTAGAACCGATACCAAATGTCAAATTGTTAAAATTTCTCAAAAAATGTTCAATTTTTTGAACGATTATTTTCGGTAACTTCGCCATTCTAGAGCATTTCAGCGAATGTAATACATCTATCATTAAAGGGTTACTAAGTGCTACCGATTGCTACGAAACCCCCAATAAGCATAATATTTTTATGCCAGCCCACTATTCAAACGAAACACATTATCATGATCTTCTTGGACCGTGCAAATATTGCCTTAGTTTCGGCTATCCTGTTTACGCATCACTCAGAAGGTCAAGTGTTACGCAATATGGACTTTCCTCACGAAACAATATTTTTCGCGACACTAACCCAAATCCAACAAGACGACGCAACGCGACGCGACGTGGAGAAGCATGGTGTCTGGTGTCTCCTCTCATCAATCCTTATAAGTGTACCCAGTAAGAGTCTATTATTCGCTCGAACCCTAATCGGAAGCAATCTGGGTGAAGACGAGCACACCTCAAAGTGTCCCCATTCCCTTCGGCTATAAAGAGTGATAATATCGCTTCCCGACGAAGAACCGTAGAACAAAGAAAAGTCTTTCGGAAAGTCACTGCGCGGCTTGTGATTGTCGCTCCCCTGCCCAGAGGAGACGTTTTTCTCGCTCCCCGTCCAAATAAAGAAAATGATTTCATCATCAATCAAAACCACAGATTTACAGCTCGCAATGCGGAAGGAAACCCGGTGGAACGTTATCATTCTTACGTGCTCCGTTCCCAAACTAAAAAGTGATTCATTTGAAGACGCTTTAATTGTGTGGCAATGAGACGCAAAATGTGCTGGCTGGTAGTTACCTACAGCAGCGCCAAACGGACGGAAGGTTGCAAACTGGATACAAAACGAACATCAAAATGATTGATTAGATGACTGGCAATGTATAAACAAGGTAGTGCAGATGACAACCGGGCCGTGACGGTTCAATAAACAACAAGGTAATACGCAGCCCAAATCTATTACTTACCGAAAAACGGATTTCCTTATCTAGGACGTTATCGTTAATGACCTGTATGAGACCTTCCTCGCTGGAGTGAAGAATTGGCACCAGAAACACGTATGGCGATTTGGTGAGTTTTTTGAGCTGGAAATAATACAAGAAGAGCATATACATAATATAGAAGAGGTTATTAAATAGGCATCTAGGAATGGGAACAAAGTATAAAAGATCGATTGTTTACGTAATCGATAACGAAATATAAAACATTCTTTTCCGTTACATAGAGACTTTAACTCAACGGCATTCTTATCTGAGAAGACCGGCTCACATTTTTATGGCGAGAAAAAATGAAGCCGAAATCATGGTACCACCGTATGAGACCCATTATTGAATCCTATAGTAATTTCACCGGAGTTCCACCGAAAAGCCCTCTAATTCCTATGGAAGATCCTCTGGAAATTGTTCTCAAAACTCGAACGGGGTTGCTTCTAGAAGTTCCTCAGGAAAATTCACAAGCAGTTCCATGGAAAGTATCTTTAGAAGTACCCCGAGTGTTGTTGTGGGAGATCCACCGTGAATTCGTCCAGTAAATCATCTCCTGCAGAAGCTCCACTGATTTTTTTTTTGGGAGATCCTTTGAAAATTCCTCTAAGGCTTTCACCGAGAATTTTCGGAGGTAATTTCATTGGGGATTTCTCTAGGACTTACAGCTGGAATTCCTCTAGGAGTTCCAAAGAAAATTCCTCTAGGATATCCATCGATTATTCATAGAAATTCCACAGGAAACCTTGTGCGACTTCCACTGGAACTTCCACCGTTCCAGTTCCACCAAAAATTCCTCCAGGAGTTCCACAGGATTCTCTCGTAGTTCTACCAAAAATTTATCTGGGAGTTTCAAAGACAATTTCTTTAATAATTCCTTAACCCTTCAGGACGCGCGCCGTTTTAAAAAGTACAACACTACCAAAAAACCTCGCTCGTCGTATACAGCGCAAGCGCGGTGATGGCGTGGGTTCTGAAAGGTTAAAAGATTTTTCTATGAGTTCCATAGGCATAGCATCTAGAGATTCCACTGCGTATTCGCTTAGAAGAGCCATCGTAAATTTTCAAAGGAGTTACGGCAGCAATCCCTATGGAATTTCCACTGCACTAAGAATTCTACTCGAAGTTCTAACGGGAATTCATCTAGGAGTCCCACTGGAAATTACTAAAGTACAGGGGGTGGCCAAAATGTTTGGATAGGCAACTTTTTTTCTCCCACAAAAAAAAATCAACATTCTATAACTTTTTATAGAATGCATCAAAAAATCTCAAATTTTGACTGTTTGTCAACCTATTATATGTGCATCATTGGAACAAATTTGGGCTCGATTGATTAATCTTTCGCAAAGTTAGAATCGTTCGGGTAAAACACTATTTTTAGACAGCTAATTTTTGAGCTGTCATATCTCAGAAATCAGTGAACCGAATTGAATGATTTTTTTAACGTTTATCAACAATATATTGATACTTAATACAAGCTTATAAAATGTAATATTTTTTCACGGCGAATTTAGTTATACCGGGTTGAAATTTTTACCCATATAGAGGAAAATAAGTGAAATTTACAATACCACACAAAAATTACTAAATGTGTTCTTCGTTTAAGCTTAATTGGCTCTAATATATCTGATTAAAGATAACTTGAGAACAGAAGTGGAAAATCTTTGGTTATCAACGCTAAAATTTATTGACATTGACGTAAAAAAAATACATTTTTTCGAGAAAAATCCAAAAAGTGTCTATCCATGATAACTTTTTTCAACGTTCAAAAAGTATCTATGTTTTAATAGTTTGTGAAGCATTTGTATGTTGTTAGTGTACGTCCAAAATCTCATTCAATTCGGTTCACTGGTTTCCGAGATATGACAGCTCAAAAATGAGTTGTCTAAAAATAGTGTTTTACCCGAACTGTTCTAACTTTGCGAAAGATTAATCCATCGAGCCCAAATTTGTACCAACAATGCACATATAATCGGTTGACAAACAGTCAAAATTTGAGATTTTTTATGCACTCTATGAAAAGTTATAGCATGTTGAACTTTTTTGTGAGAGAAAAAAAAAGTTACCTATCCCAAACATTTTGGCCATCCCCTGTAGTTGCATCGTAAATTACTCTATGAGTTCAACCGAGTAATTCTCTAGAAGATCCACCGGAAATTCATCGAGCGTTCTGCAAGTAAAATAAAGTAATAGTTCCACCAAAAAATTCATCATTCATCATATCATTCATATCTCATCAATGTGATCTAAGATCCAAAAGTCACATTACATTTGAATTACAGAAATAACACCTCTCTATTTTTTTCATATTTTTTATGTACATTGGAAAGAGGGCGTTATTATTTGGAACAACTTTGTAGAAGTCCATAGGGTAAATTCGCCCCCTAAATTTCTGCTTCACCACTTCATACATAAAAAATTAAATTTGTATAGAGGGGGCGAAGACTAGAGCAGTGGCGAAGTCTAGTGCTTTTACCCTATTTGTTTAAAAAATAATTTGATGGCGCTGAATGCATCTTTCCTCATAAATCTGAGTCCTGGACAACTGTGCAATTGCGCCTGCTACGTCAGGTTGCAGGTCAATATAGGGATAGGGGTGAAATGATGATTACAATCCCTTGCTGTCAACATAACGTTGAGTCCTCTGTGCCTGCACAAGGTCATGAGGATGTTGGAGTGTTGTTGGGAAATGTTTATTTTTGGTATATGGATTCACGCATTGATGCGTGGATGCCAGGCGTAAAGTGATAGATTATATGAAAATGGTTGTAGTGCAGCACACTTCGCTTGGTTGCATACTTGAAGGCGTTTTATGATAGACTTACACTGTGCTGTGAAAGTTGGAAGAAAGAGAAACGGCTTTTTTCAATCCGTTTCTGGTTCTAGCTATGGCTATGAATGAGCATACGTTTATACATGAGATGTATATCTAGAGAAGTGAGTATACAGAAAGTAGATAGAAAGATACCCCCAAGCTCGTCTACAAAATTGCTTGTTGGTTTTTGAGAATAAAAATAATAGTGGAATTCAAAAGTTTGTGAATGGCAAACTGCAACATCTCGTTTCTTCAATCTGACTACGCCTATGCATTAAAACATTTTTTTAGAATTTCCTAAAACTAAGTAAAGAATACTAAAGATCTCAAGACCTCTTGGCAGTTGAGATCTCATGCAGTGTACAGGGTTTTTAGCGATCAATTAGTATAATTATTGTGACTTTATTTGCCAAATAACCTAGAATGTGATCAAATTGTGACCACGAGATTATTGTAAATTTGAATTTATACGCTGAACATTCAGTGAATTAACGCATTTCCAAGGCAGTTGATACATCATTTTAATCTAACTTCAACAGTTTATGATCTATGAACAGTTAATGTTGGCCACCTGATTCTTCTTATTTTGAAAAATGTTTTATTTTAAACATCTAATTACACAAGTTTACAAAATAAAACGAAAGTCGTGAACTTCTGTCAACGACCAAAATTTTTGAAGCACAATTTAGTGCTGATTTCGAAACCGACCTTCAAAAAATTTAAAGTAGAACAGTTTTTAAGTTTTAGCTCAATATCGAGTTTTGTAACTTTTCAAAATATATAATTTACTAAAATTCAAATATATTGCGTTTTGTTCAACAAATTTTAAATCTTTTTCCATAAATTAAAAGCTGAATACAATACCATTCGATCATCTGAATACAGGATTTGCGTCAGATTGATGAAATTCAAGATATTGGCGAGTTTTAGGGACGATCTTCTTAAATTTTAGCAAAATTCTCAAAAATTTTTGGAGAAATGTATTTTTTTCAATGAGAAAAAAAGAACTGAAAAATTCTTTTTCGACGTTTATTTGACATATCATATGTAGGCGAGTTACAGTAAAATTTTCAGCTCAATCGGAGCATTGATTACGGAGAATGGGATGTTTAAAGTGAGCGACTTTGCTTAAAAATAGAACAAAAATCGATTTCAAATCATCAACCTTGTATGGAAAGTCGAAAAAATGTCCGCTCTACTGTATTTTTTTTTCCTTCGCGTTTTCGAACTCAGGGCATGATTCTACACCAAAAACGATCATCAGCTTACCGAGTTCAAAAATGCTGTAAACTAGTGTTATTGAATGGGCAACCCGACTAGAAGCATATAACAAGATCATAACAAAATTATGACAACTGTTGTTAGAAATAAAAAAAGTTGATATAATTCTGTTATAAGGATTTTTCCATGTGAATATCTGTAGCAAATTTATATAAACATTTGTCATAATTTTAGTAACAAAATTATAACAAAACTTGTTTCATTTATTTAATCCGGGAGCGGTCGCGTCGTGTACTGAGTACACGCACCATGAAAAATGCATGCTTGTGGTACACAGCGTGAGCGCGGCATCGTTCCAGGTAGTAAAAGACGCGACTGCTCGAGGGTTAAACAGATGTATAACAACATTTGTTATATTATACATTGTAATATAATTTTCTCTAACATAATTTCGTAACACGTTTATTGCAATCTTTGTTACCAGAATTGCGCAATATCAGTTTTGTCAGGTGACTACTGATATTGCACCATCGTCACTATCACTTCAGGCCATTCAATATCAAAACGACAATGACAGGCAACGTTTTTTATTATAGTTCGTGCTCACTTTTAACACAAAATCCAAAAATTAGAAACAACTGTCACGTTTTTCCTCGTCTCTGCGTGACATTAAATTCGGCCGGTGAAAAGTTGCTAAGAAGGAATTTAACACAGTTTCCGCGAGTGATAACGAAGACCGGTTATGTATTTTTTGTTGTGAAAATGTGCAACAACTAAATAGTACGTCGCGGTTTTATTGTTTCCGTGAAACATTTAGTCCGGACGATAGAATAGTAAAAAATCTAACTGTGCCATGCCACCGATCCAAAATGTAGTTCCCGATTGCCATTTGATGTAGTGATCTTTGCGTTGGAAGAGCCGGAAGACTGACCGGGATATTTTTGAGAAGAATCCTGCCAACAACTGACATGGTTCGAATGGTCGAATCGGTCATAGGCTGGTGGTGCTAAATTGAATGAAGATTTGCAAGTGTCCGAAAAAAGCTCTGGTGAAAATTTTGTTTTGTGGGCACTATGATTTGCTACTGCATGACTGAGCAGTCAAGCCGCCAAGTGGAAACAGCCGTGAAGAAGGAAAAAAACCGGTGAGAATGTTTCATGTTGTTAAAACACTTTTCCCTTTGTCTATCCTTTCACACCTATTTATTTTTCCATTTCTGATTGATTCTGCTCTGTCGTTCACTGAATTTTTGCTGTAAAAACGAATTTGAAAACAACCGCTCATTCAGACGAGAAGTACACCACAACACAATACTCGGTTTGTGGCTGCTGCTCTCCATCCTCGGTCGCGCCCAATGCTCGCCAAGTCACGCTCCACCTGGTCCGCCCATCGTGCTCTCTGCGCTCCACGCCTTCTTGTGCCAACCGGATCCGTTGCAAACACCAGCTTTGCAGGGTTGTTGTCCGGCATTCTTGCAACATGCCCTGCCCAACGTATCCTTCCGGCTTTGGCCACCTTCTGGATGCTGGGTTCGCCGTAAAGTGCAGCGAGCTCGTGGTTCATCCTTCTCCGCCACACACCGTTCTCCTGCACACCGCCGAAGATCGTTCTTAGCACGCGTCGCTCGAAAACTCCGAGTGCTTGTAGGTCCTCCTCGAGCATGGTCCATGTCTCGTGCCCGTAGAGGATCACCGGTCTTATTAGCGTTTTGTACATGGTGCATTTGGTGCGTGGGTGAATCTTTTTCGACCGCAGTTTCTTCTGGAGCCCGTAGTAGGCCCGACTTCCGCTGATGATGCGCCTCCGAATTTCTCGGCTCACGTTGTTGTCAGCCGTCAGTAAGGATCCGAGGTAGACGAATTCCTCCACCACCTCGAAAGTATCCCCGTCTATCGTAACATTACTACCCAGACGGATCCGGTCGTTTACGGTTCCGCCTACCAGCATGTACTTTGTTTTTGAGGCATTCACCACCAGTCCGACCTTTGCTGCTTCGCGTTTCAGGCGGGTGTACAGTTCTGCCACCGTTCCAAATGTTCTAGCGATAATGTCCATGTCGTCCGCGAAGCACACAAATTGACCGGATTTTGTGAAAATCGTTCCCCGGCTGTTGAGCCCGGCTCGTCGCATCACACCTTCCAGCGCGATGTTGAAGAGTAGACATGAGAGTCCGTCACCTTGTCGCAGTCCCCGGCGAGATACGAATGAACTGGATAGTTCACCCGAAACCCTTACGCAGTTTTGCACACCGTCCATCGTTGCTTTAATCAGTCTAGTCAGCTTCCCAGGAAAGCCGTTTTCGTCCATGATTCTCCATAGCTCTGCGCGGTCGATACTATCGTATGCCGCCTTGAAGTCGATGAACAGGTGGTGCGTTGGGACCTGGTATTCACGGCATTTCTGGAGGATTTGCCGTACGGTAAAGATCTGGTCCGTTGTCGACCGGCCGTTGATGAAGCCGGCTTGATAACTTCCCACGAACTCATTTGTTTTAGGTGACAGACGACGGAAGATGATCTGGGATAGCACTTTGTAGGCAGCATTCAAAATAGTGATCGCCCTGAAGTTCCCACATTCCAAATGGTCGCCTTTCTTGTGAATGGGGCAGATTACCCCTTCCTTCCACTCCTCCGGTAGCTGTTCGGTTTCCCAGATCCTGACTATCAGCCGATGCAGACAGGTGGCCAACTTTTCTGGGCCCTTCTTGATGAGTTCAGCTGCGATACCATCCTTACCAGCTGCTTTGTTGGTTTTGAGCTGGTGAATGGCATCCTTAACTTCCCTCAGCGTGGGAGTTGGTTCATTTCCGTCCTCCGCTGCACTGGTGTCGTCGTTTCTTCCGTTGCCGTGGGCTCCCGTGCCTACGTTCTCCACGCCGTTCAAGTGCTGATCGAAGTGCTGCTTCCACCTTTCGATCACCTCACGTCCGTCCGTCAAGAGGCCTCCGACTTTATCCCTGCATATTTCGGCTCGCGGCACGAAGCCGTTGCGGGATGCGTTGAGCTTCTGATAGAACTTCCGTGTTTCTTGGGAACGGCACAGCAGTTCCATTTCTTCACACTCCGCTTCTTCCAGGCGGCGCTTTTTCTCCCGCAAGAGGCGGGTCTGCTGTTTCCGCTTCTGTTTGTAACGTTCCACGTTCTGTCGAGTCCCTTGCTGCAGCATTACCGCCCTCGCTGCGTTCTTCTCTTCCAAAACCGTTCTGCACTCTTCGTCGAACCATTCGTTACGTCGATTCCGTTCCACGTACCCGATGGTGCTCTCGGCTGCGTCGTTGATGGCTGCTTTCACTGTACTCCAGCAGTCCTCTAGAGGGGCCTCATCGAGCTCGCCCTCGTCTGGCAACGCGGCTTCGAGATTCTGCGCGTATGCTGAGGCGACATCCGGTTGCTTCAGTCGCTCTAGGTTGTACCGTGGCGGTCGCCGGTACCGTACATTGTTGATGACGGAGAGTTTTGGGCGCAGTTTGACCATCACCAGATAGTGGTCGGAGCCGATGTTGGCGCCACGATAGGTCCTGACGTCGATAATGTCGGAGAAGTGCCGTCCGTCAATCAGAACGTGGTCGATTTGAGATTCCGTCTGCTGTGGTGATCTCCAGGTGTAACGATAAGGGAGGCTGTGTTGGAAAAAGGTGCTACGTATGGCCATATTTTTGGAGGCGGCGAAATCAATGAGTCGTAGGCCGTTTTCGTTCGTCTGCTGGTGGGCGTTGAACTTACCAATCGTCGGTCTGAATTCCTCCTCCTGGCCTACCTGAGCGTTCAAATCTCCTATGATGATCTTGACGTCGTGGCTTGGGCAGCGATCGTACTCGCGTTCGAGCTGCGCGTAAAATGCGTCCTTGTCATCATCAGTACTTCCGGAGTGTGGGCTGTGCACGTTTATTATGCTGAAGTTGAAGAATCGGCCCTTGATCCTCAACCTGCACATTCTTTCGTCGATCGGCCACCAACCGATCACGCGCCTCTGCATATCACCCATCACGATGAAAGCTGTTCCCAGCTCGCGTGTGTTGCCGCAGCTCTGGTAGATGGTATGATTACCTCTAAACGTTCGCACCATGGATCCTGTCCAACACACCTCCTGCAGCGCTACGATGCCGAACCCGCGGTCCTTCAGTAGATCGGCGAGTATGCGGGTGCTCCCAATGAAGTTGAGAGATCGGCAGTTCCACGTACCGAGTTTCCAATCGCAAGTCCTTTTTGTTCGCTGGGGTCGTTGCCGTTGGTCTCGGTTCGTATTATTCTGTTGCTGATTTTCCGTTACAATGGTTTTTTACGGCTGGCTCGTAGGGCCTGACACCAACCCCCTACTTTCCGGAGGACCATAGTGCACAGTTGAGCTTAGAGTCCTTCCCTGGCACTCGGACGTAGATCAGCCGCCCCTAACATGGGGATCAGACGCTGTTGTGAGCCGCTCCTCCCGGAGAACAGACGCTCAGGTTTGCCGAAGCAAACCCCCCCTTCCCTGTCAGCCTACGACCAAAGGTCCCACCGGGGTTGGTTACCCGATCTTCCCTAAGGTTGCTCATAGTTTCCGGCCGGTACCGCGTGGAGGTAGGGATAGGAGTTGCTGGGCAGAGGCTAGTGGATCACAATGGGATCTGAATTGCGCAGCATACCCAGCCTTTACCGTGCCTCTTCGTAGCTATGCTGGCTAGAAAAAAAATGTTTCATTAAGGGTCAATTTCTTCACCTCGGCTTAACCGGTAAGCCAGGCTTACCCATATAGTTAAACCAGGTTTAACGCTTAAGCCAGGGTGAAGAAATCGGCCCTAAAAGCATTTTGAATGGGTGGTGCACACACTAAAACTCATTCATATTTCAATGTGGTTGAGTTGCATAGTCATTGTAATTTCCTATTTTTTCTGTACTTATTATATGGGTCAAGGTACATTTGGGGAAGGGATAATTATACTTTTTCTCGTTTCAGAGAGCGAGTAATGGCGCTTAAGCCTAGGCTTTGAAGCCAGGACACATGGAGAAATGCCTGTGCCCCATCCCAGGAGAAGAGAAGAGATGTCAACTATAACGGAGTGTGTAATAACCTTCTTAGCTGTGCCACTTCCAACGATTTTAAAACCCATCCCTCTAATACGAAACGGTTGGTACGGTTGTCCCCGTTTCTTCTTTCAATAAATTCGAAAAAGTTTGTCAATCATGTTATTCATACGTGGATAACCTGATCGCCCTATTTTTTTTAATTATCTTTCAACCCATTAGTCTGCACAGTGGGCCTGGCCGTTTTAATATTTGTATCACATCTATGATATGCTGCAAATATTAATACTGACAAGAAAATATCAAAAGAAGTTTTGATATTTCCAGGATGCTTTTCAATACTGGCTGTGCAAGCACTAGATTAGATTAGATTAGATTAGAAAATCCAAAAATTAGAAACAAAACAAACAACGCTTTATTGCTTTGCTTTGAGTAGGATGAACACGGGAACCTATCCAGAAATGAAAAAAATATCTAATAAACTTCGTAGCCGAGTCTGAAGATTTATTTCTAAGGAGGTTTGCGGTTTTTGTCAGTTTTCCCATTGCAAATTTGTTAAACTGCTGTCACGCAAACGTATCCATTGGGTGAATCACTTTACAAATTGTACTGTTTACCTTCTGTTCTAATAATATCAGCTGTCAGCTAATAGTCATTAAGAACTGACTAAACAGGCATGATATTAACTAAAGAGAGAAAAATAAAAACAAAGAAAGACTTTCTTTTGCAGATAGGACATGTTGAACTATTTGGCAAGAAATTATTGTTTGTATCAGGAGTGAAAACAACTTGATCTTGATTCATCAAGTGATTTGGTAAGTTCTTCTTCTTCTTTACGGCTCTACGTCCCCACAGGGACTTTGCCTGCCTCGCTTCAACATAGTGTTCTTTGAGCACTTCCACAGTTATTAGTAGAAGGGCTTTCTTTGCCGGCCATTGCATGAATTTGTATATTGTGAGGCAAGTACAAAAATACACTATGCCCAGGGAGTCAAGAAAATTTTCCCGACCAAAACGGGAATCGAACCCACCGTCTCCGGATTGGCGATCCGTAGCCTTCACACGGCTAACTGGGGTCTCCAGTTAACTGGTAAGTTATACCGTTTAAAAATCGTCTATTTTATTTCTATAGTCTAAAGCATTTATATTCAATTTGACTGGAACAACAAACTTATCGACATCCAATGCAACTGATATTTCTGAAATTTAGCTTTCTATTCCAAAGAAAGCTTCAGTTCATTGTAATTAATTCGATATGAACGGACCTATAAGTTGGTAATGTTCAATGGCTTATAATGGCTTCTGAATTTCAAGTACTAACAACTGATTTTGTTTTTGCAATCAATATACACTCAATTCAATCGCAGCTCTATTTGAACTTGAATTATATGATGATAAGCAGAAAAAAATAGATAATAAGGGAGTTATTTATTGATTGTGTTTATGTTATCGAATGTAACCTTGTTATCGTCGAATACCACAAGAGTTATCTTCTGTTTACCAATTTTACAGCATTTTGATAAAATAAATAAAGTCGTATCTTCTTAGTATGTAGCTGGATTGTGGATGTGTCTTGAAGCCAGTCAAAGGCAGAAAATCTTGATAATAAAGTTTAAAAAATTCTTGAATATTTCTTTTTGTCTTATGTCCCAACTGGGACAGAGCCTGCTTATCAGCAGTATTCTATGAGATCTTTAACAGCTATTAACGGCGAGCTTTCATTGCCAATGATCATTTTGCAATCATATCGTATGCATATTGAAATGTTAGGTTAGTTAGTAAAAGCTGGTCGCATTAATCATATTAAGGTAATATTGATAATATAAGTAAATTATTATTATTTAATTTCCCTATAAATTCCCAGTGAATTATGCAACTTACATGCAAATTTATCTTCATCTGCAGCTCCAGCGAGTTGGTTGTGGTCGAAAGTGATTGAAACAGATTCAATATAATTAATGGGTCACAAGGCTCATAGCCGTCGCCGTCGTGAGCTGCTCTCCTCGCCAAAGCGACCGCCACGCTTTCTGTGGCTTCTTCTGCTGTACCATCCAGACCAGTTTCATCCGACTCTGCTTCTGATGCTGTTACTATCGTCACACCCGCCGCTGCCGTTATCTTTTCCATTGCGGAACTCGCCTTTTCAGAACTGACCACCGGCAAATTGCAACCACTATCAGCGGCCGCAAGGGCAAGCTGCTCTACGTCACCTGAATCGCCGCTATTGTTATCACCGCCAATACCACCCGGTAGCACTTCATCCACTTGCGACATTATTTTCTTACGCGATTCTCACTTTTTCTGTCGCCGTGTTATCACACACCAAAAACGGGTTTTCTTCTGAACTTTTTTGTCTTCGCTCTTTCTCTTTCTTATCACAAACAGCGGTCACTGTCGACGTCGAGTCAACTTTTTTTTGCGCCAATAAATAACCAGCTCAAGTTAACCGAATTTCAACGGCTTCCTTCGCAGACTCAGAGCTTTGCTGAAGAAATTATTCACTACTCAAACAAGGCTCGAGAGACTTTCGAGAAAGAACACATTCCGCACATTGCACCACTGCTGTGATTGAAAACCATGTGATCCTGTGTGATCTGTATAGGGTGAGCAACGGATTTGTAATTGTAAGATAAGTAAAACAAAATAACAAACAGAGCACTGTGTGTCGTTGCCGGCTCGGATGCCTATGTCTTCGGTCACTGACTGCACTAACTGGCGCGATGGATTTACGAGATGAACACCGATTTCTCAGTCATGGCTATTTATACAAGAAAGACATTGATTGAAATTTCTATCGGGCTGCTGGCAGCCAGTAGTGGAACTGGGTGATATCATTGTCTAATGCAAATGTCCCGTAGTCCGACACCGATTCGGATGGCGGTTTACATCAGCCAATCCGATAAATTGAAACATTAAGCCAATAAGGCAGCAGCTGATGGAGGTTGGGACGATCATTGACGAAGCGAATCAGGGAGGTCTAGTTTTCAAATTTTCTGGTGCTGACTAACGGTTAGCTACATTTTTCTATAGTTGTCTAGAATCAGACGATTGCACTTTCTCAAATTTGAACATTGTAATCCTGTTCTGCCAATATTCGCATAGTTGACGTAACCACCATTGACAATGTCAGCATTCACAAGTTGACATCTATCACATGTGCAAAGTTGTGAGCAATTTTATTCAATAAATCGCAAGATATAATCACTAAGTAGATGTCAACGTTAAAAAAATCTTAAACTTTTCATTATTCATTGTTAAAATTTCAAAAGTGTGTTGAAAACTACAGTGGCGCTTACTTCAACTATGCGAATATGGGCAGTGTTGTAATCGACGCTTTATTGTATTTTTCAGGTTTTCGTTCGGAACTTTTTTTGTAAATATATAGAGCATTTTCAGCTCTCCGCACGAATCGCGTAGACACGTACTTGTACCATTGAAATGCAATTTTACTCATGTAATGAACTTCTATCCGAATGTTTTTCATGTTTTTGTTTTACAATATTCTTCAGCTACCTTTTGAAAAATCTTAATTTTCTCCTTCAAAAAATTGTGATTCGAAAACGGCTTTCACCCGATTATTTTTTGCACGGGTCTGGTTTTCGTTATAACTCAGTCATTTTTTAACCGATTCTCATGAAATCTTGTACACTGCTAGTACTAACCGTGCACACATGTGTACAAAATTTCATGAAAATCGATTAAAAATTGACTGAGTTATAGCGAAAACCAGATCCGTGCAAAAAAAGAATCGGGTATCTATATCTTTAAAAATGTTTCAGAATATTTGGGGGATTTTAAGATAAAAAAAAATACACTGAAAGTTATATTCATCGTAGATTTATATTAAATGTCATATAATTTTAAATTTCCGAAAACCTTACCCTTCGATTTTTTATATCATTTTTCTGTAGAAAACTTACTTCCATCTTCAAAATTTCAAGTAATCAAAGACGAATATTATTGTTTCTTTTTGAATTCTGCAACTAAAGAACGGTTGGATGTAGAAAAAAAATATGTAAAATCTACTTTTGGTATCGAAATCTCAAAAAGTGTTTTCTTATGTTGTTTTAGAAATCGATTGAAAATATAAATTCTTGGCAAGTTGGCAAATCAAGAGGATGATAAAAAAATAAAATCGAAAAAAATCACTGATTCGTGATAAATATTACTCTCAGTGTATTTTTAAAGCCTTTCAAATATCTTGAAACATCTTCGAAGACATCATTTCAATCCAACCAAGAGTTAAATTTAATAGAAATAAAATAAAGTTTTTTTTATTCGCTCATTTCAAAGGTTAGGTGAGAAAAAATATTATGTGTTGATTCAAAAGAAAGTGATTCATGACATTGAAAAATATCAAATCGTCTTTTGGGCTGGAAATGCTCGACAGTGACGAATAAAATTGAATTTAATTTTTGATTTTTTGCACTTTTTACACTCAAATGAGCAAATTGTTGCAATTTCTGATCCTGTTTTAGTGGCCAATAACACAGTACAATACTATTTTTCTACCATTGCCAAGGCCGGATTTACAAATGTGGGGGCTATACTTTTGTCGATATAACATGGAAAAATCTAAAAAAATAGTTATCTTTCTACCATTTTTTTTTTTCAAGTCGTAGAATAATTTGAATCTAGAACAATAAGCAGAGCTAAAAGTTGATCGTGCCTGCCACACGATATACACATGCAAAATGGTCATTGGCAGAGGAAGCTCTCAGTTAAAAACTGTGGAAGTGCTCATAGAACACTAAGCTGAGAAGCAGGCTTTGTCCCAATGAGGACGTTACGCCAAGAAGAAGAAGAAGAAAAGTTGATATTCACAGAATTTATTCACAACAGATTTGAAGTTCTAGCGTGAAAACAATGATAAGTATATACAGGGGACAGGCAAAAATTTCACCCTTCAAAAAATGGTGAAAGAACTGTAACTCTTTGAAAAGTGCATCAAAAACCTAAAATTTTTACTGGAAGTTATTCAACTAGTTGTGCATCAATGGTCAAAATTTGGAAAAGATCGGGCTATTCTACATAACGTAAGAAAGATTCTAGAAAAATTCATATTTATTCGATAGCTAACTTTAAACTGTTATATCTCCGGATTCCATGAACCGAATGTAATGAAATTTTGAGCGTTTATGACTCATAAAATAAGCTTTGAAAAAAATGACTAAACTTGAATTTTGACCATTGATACACAACTAGTTGGTCAACTTCCCGATCATTTTGTCCAGACTTTCAATCTTTAAGGAAGTTGCTAACTTGTTCTTAAGCAATTGCACAAATAAAAGGGTTATAAGTTTTGGAGGCAAAATTTAAAATTTCATATTTTAATGATTGGACAAATAATTGCAGTCTTTCTCAAAACAATCACAACATATCACATACATCTTGCCAGTAGATAGAAATTTGACGTTCTTACAATAACAATTAAATCAAGGGAAGTTTCTTGTACTACTTTTTTTTTGCTGCTTCACATTTTTTTCTTCACGTGGGGGCCCGAGGCCTAGCATTGAATTTTAATATTTCTTTTCTTTGTTTTTGCCATGACAAATGAAGTTTTTCTTGCCCCAAATGATATAAAAAAGGAAACATGTACAGGGTATCGACTTAACGGTTAGCTACATTTTTCTATAGTTGTCTAGAATCAGACGATTGCACTTTCTCAAATTTGAACATTGTAATCCTGTTCTGCCCGTATTCGCATAGTTGACGTAACCACCATTGACAATGTCAGCATTCACAAGTTGACATCTATCACATGTGCAAAATTGTGAGCAATTTTATTCCATAAATCGCAAGATATAATCACTAGGTAGATGTCAACGTTAAAAAAATCTTAAACTTTTCATTATTCATTGTTAAAATTTCAAAAGTCGGCACCAACATTTCAAAAGGGCGTAACTGCATTTTGAAACAAACCACTCTTTCACATCTGTGGGTCATATTTTAAGTTTCCCACGAAATTCACAAACATCACTAGACAGAGAAATGGCTCTTCTTTCCTATACTGGCGGTGATTTGCATGGCGGCATTGAAATACGATCCACAGATGTGAAAGAGGGGTTTGTTTCAAAATGCAGTTACGCCCTTTTGAAATGTTGGTGCCGAAGTGTGTTGAAAACTACAGTGGCGCTTACTTCAACTATGCGAATATGGGCAGTGTTGTAATCGACGCTTTATTGTATTTTTCAGGTTTTCGTTCGGAACTTTTTTTGTAAATATATAGAGCATTTTCAGCTCTCCGCACGAATCGCGTAGACACGTACTTTTACCATTGAAATGCAATTTTACTCATGTAATGAACTTCTATCCGAATGTTTTTCATGTTTTTGTTTTACAATATTCTTCAGCTACCTTTTGAAAAATCTTAATTTTCTCCTTCAAAAAATTGTGATTCGAAAACGGTTTTCACCCGATTATTTTTTGCACGGGTCTGGTTTTCGTTATAACTCAGTCATTTTTTAACCGATTCTCATGAAATCTTGTACACTGCTAGTACAAACCTAACCGTGCACACATGTGTACAAAATTTCATGAAAATCGATTAAAAATTGACTGAGTTATAGCGAAAACCAGATCCGTGCAAAAAAAGAATCGGGTATCTATATCTTTAAAAATGTTTCAGAATATTTGAGGGATTTTAAGATAAAAAAATACACTGAAAGTTATATTCATCGTAGATTTATATTAAATGTCATATAACTTTAAATTTCCGAAAACCTTACCCTTCGATTTTTTATATCATTTTTCTGTAGAAAACTTACTTCCATCTTCAAAATTTCAAGTACCGTAAACCGGGGTCAAATTGATCCCCGGGTCGAAATTGATCACACGTTTTTCAGTCATATAAAGCATACTTTGAATAGTTTCCTTTCAAGTATAGTGCTGTTGGAATCATATACTAATAGACACTTCAAAGGAAACTATTCAAACTATGCTCTATCTAACTGAAAAACGTCTGATCAATTTCGACCCGGAGATCAATTTGACCCCGGTTTACGGTAATCAAAGACGAATATTATTGTTTCTTTTTGGATTCTGCAACTAAAGAACGGTTGGATGTAGAAAAAAAATATGAATATGTTTTTCATTGGAAATTGTTCGTAAAATCTACTTTTGGTATCGAAATCTCAAAAAGTGTTTTCTTATGCTGTTTTAGAAATCGATTGAAAATATAAATTCTTGGCTAGTTGGCTAATCAAGAGGATGAAAGCCAGCTTTCTACAGAAAAACAAATAAAATCGAAAAAATCACTGATTCGTGATAAATATTACTCTCAGTGTATTTTTAAAGCCTTTCAAATATCTCGAAACATCTTCGAAGACATCATTTCAATCCAATCAAGAGTTAAATTTAATAAAAATAAAATAAAGTTTTTTTTATTCGCTCATTTCAAAGGTTAGGTGAGAAAAAATATTATGTGTTGATTCAAAAGAAAGTGATTCATGACATTGAAAAATATCAAATCGTCTTTTGGGCTGGAAATGCTCGACAGTGACGAATAAAATTGAATTTAATTTTTGATTTTTTGCACTTTTTACACTCAAATGAGCAAATTGTTGCAATTTCTGATCCTGTTTTAGTGGCCAATAACTCAGTACAATACTATTTTTCTACCATTGCCAAGGCCGGATTTACAAATGTGGGGGCTATACTTTTGTCGATATAACATGGAAAAATCTAAAAAAATAGTTATCTTTCTACCATTTTTTTTTTTTTTCAAGTCGTAGAATAATTTGAATCTAGAACAATAAGCAGAGCTAAAAGTTGATCGTGCCTGCCACACGATATACACATGCAAAATGGTCATTGGCAGAGGAAGCTCTCAGTTAAAAACTGTGGAAGTGCTCATAGAACACTAAGCTGAGAAGCAGGCTTTGTCCCAATGAGGACGTTACGCCAAGAAGAAGAAGAAGAAAAGTTGATATTCACAGAATTTATTCACAACAGATTTGAAGTTCTAGCGTGAAAACAATGATAAGTATATACAGGGGACAGGCAAAAATTTCACCCTTCAAAAAATGGTGAAAGAACTGTAACTCTTTGAAAAGTGCATCAAAAACCTAAAATTTTTACTGGAAGTTATTCAACTAGTTGTGCATCAATGGTCAAAATTTGGAAAAGATCGGGCTATTCTACATAACGTAAGAAAGATTCTAGAAAAATTCATATTTATTCGATAGCTAACTTTAAACTGTTATATCTCCGGATTCCATGAACCGAATGTAATGAAATTTTGAGCGTTTATGACTCATAAAATAAGCTTTGAAAAAAATGACTAAACTTGAATTTTGACCATTGATACACAACTAGTTGGTCAACTTCCCGATCATTTTGTCCAGACTTTCAATCTTTAAGGAAGTTGCTAACTTGTTCTTAAGCAATTGCACAAATAAAAGGGTTATAAGTTTTGGAGGCAAAATTTAAAATTTCATATTTTAATGATTGGACAAATAATTGCAGTCTTTCTCAAAACAATCACAACATATCACATACATCTTGCCAGTAGATAGAAATTTGACGTTCTTACAATAACAATTAAATCAAGGGAAGTTTCTTGTACTACTTTTTTTTTGCTGCTTCACATTTTTTTCTTCACGTGGGGGCCCGAGGCCTAGCATTGAATTTTAATATTTCTTTTCTTTGTTTTTGCCATGACAAATGAAGTTTTTCTTGCCCCAAATGATATAAAAAAGGAAACATGTACAGGGTATCGACTTAACGGTTAGCTACATTTTTCTATAGTTGTCTAGAATCAGACGATTGCACTTTCTCAAATTTGAACATTGTAATCCTGTTCTGCCCGTATTCGCATAGTTGACGTAACCACCATTGACAATGTCAGCATTCACAAGTTGACATCTATCACATGTGCAAAATTGTGAGCAATTTTATTCCATAAATCGCAAGATATAATCACTAGGTAGATGTCAACGTTAAAAAAATCTTAAACTTTTCATTATTCATTGTTAAAATTTCAAAAGTCGGCACCAACATTTCAAAAGGGCGTAACTGCATTTTGAAACAAACCACTCTTTCACATCTGTGGGTCATATTTTAAGTTTCCCACGAAATTCACAAACATCACTAGACAGAGAAATGGCTCTTCTTTCCTATACTGGCGGTGATTTGCATGGCGGCATTGAAATACGATCCACAGATGTGAAAGAGGGGTTTGTTTCAAAATGCAGTTACGCCCTTTTGAAATGTTGGTGCCGAAGTGTGTTGAAAACTACAGTGGCGCTTACTTCAACTATGCGAATATGGGCAGTGTTGTAATCGACGCTTTATTGTATTTTTCAGGTTTTCGTTCGGAACTTTTTTTGTAAATATATAGAGCATTTTCAGCTCTCCGCACGAATCGCGTAGACACGTACTTTTACCATTGAAATGCAATTTTACTCATGTAATGAACTTCTATCCGAATGTTTTTCATGTTTTTGTTTTACAATATTCTTCAGCTACCTTTTGAAAAATCTTAATTTTCTCCTTCAAAAAATTGTGATTCGAAAACGGTTTTCACCCGATTATTTTTTGCACGGGTCTGGTTTTCGTTATAACTCAGTCATTTTTTAACCGATTCTCATGAAATCTTGTACACTGCTAGTACTAACCTAACCGTGCACACATGTGTACAAAATTTCATGAAAATCGATTAAAAATTGACTGAGTTATAGCGAAAACCAGATCCGTGCAAAAAAAGAATCGGGTATCTATATCTTTAAAAATGTTTCAGAATATTTGAGGGATTTTAAGATAAAAAAATACACTGAAAGTTATATTCATCGTAGATTTATATTAAATGTCATATAACTTTAAATTTCCGAAAACCTTACCCTTCGATTTTTTATATCATTTTTCTGTAGAAAACTTACTTCCATCTTCAAAATTTCAAGTACCGTAAACCGGGGTCAAATTGATCCCCGGGTCGAAATTGATCACACGTTTTTCAGTCATATAAAGCATACTTTGAATAGTTTCCTTTCAAGTATAGTGCTGTTGGAATCATATACTAATAGACACTTCAAAGGAAACTATTCAAACTATGCTCTATCTAACTGAAAAACGTCTGATCAATTTCGACCCGGAGATCAATTTGACCCCGGTTTACGGTAATCAAAGACGAATATTATTGTTTCTTTTTGGATTCTGCAACTAAAGAACGGTTGGATGTAGAAAAAAAATATGAATATGTTTTTCATTGGAAATTGTTCGTAAAATCTACTTTTGGTATCGAAATCTCAAAAAGTGTTTTCTTATGCTGTTTTAGAAATCGATTGAAAATATAAATTCTTGGCTAGTTGGCTAATCAAGAGGATGAAAGCCAGCTTTCTACAGAAAAACAAATAAAATCGAAAAAATCACTGATTCGTGATAAATATTACTCTCAGTGTATTTTTAAAGCCTTTCAAATATCTCGAAACATCTTCGAAGACATCATTTCAATCCAATCAAGAGTTAAATTTAATAAAAATAAAATAAAGTTTTTTTTATTCGCTCATTTCAAAGGTTAGGTGAGAAAAAGTATTATGTGTTGATTCAAAAGAAAGTGATTCATGACATTGAAAAATATCAAATCGTCTTTTGGGCTGGAAATGCTCGACAGTGACGAATAAAATTGAATTTAATTTTTGATTTTTTGCACTTTTTACACTCAAATGAGCAAATTGTTGCAATTTCTGATCCTGTTTTAGTGGCCAATAACACAGTACAATACTATTTTTCTACCATTGCCAAGGCCGGATTTACAAATGTGGGGGCTATACTTTTGTCGATATAACATGGAAAAATCTAAAAAAATAGTTATCTTTCTACCATTTTTTTTTTTTCAAGTCGTAGAATAATTTGAATCTAGAACAATAAGCAGAGCTAAAAGTTGATCGTGCCTGCCACACGATATACACATGCAAAATGGTCATTGGCAGAGGAAGCTCTCAGTTAAAAACTGTGGAAGTGCTCATAGAACACTAAGCTGAGAAGCAGGCTTTGTCCCAATGAGGACGTTACGCCAAGAAGAAGAAGAAGAAAAGTTGATATTCACAGAATTTATTCACAACAGATTTGAAGTTCTAGCGTGAAAACAATGATAAGTATATACAGGGGACAGGCAAAAATTTCACCCTTCAAAAAATGGTGAAAGAACTGTAACTCTTTGAAAAGTGCATCAAAAACCTAAAATTTTTACTGGAAGTTATTCAACTAGTTGTGCATCAATGGTCAAAATTTGGAAAAGATCGGGCTATTCTACATAACGTAAGAAAGATTCTAGAAAAATTCATATTTATTCGATAGCTAACTTTAAACTGTTATATCTCCGGATTCCATGAACCGAATGTAATGAAATTTTGAGCGTTTATGACTCATAAAATAAGCTTTGAAAAAAATGACTAAACTTGAATTTTGACCATTGATACACAACTAGTTGGTCAACTTCCCGATCATTTTGTCCAGACTTTCAATCTTTAAGGAAGTTGCTAACTTGTTCTTAAGCAATTGCACAAATAAAAGGGTTATAAGTTTTGGAGGCAAAATTTAAAATTTCATATTTTAATGATTGGACAAATAATTGCAGTCTTTCTCAAAACAATCACAACATATCACATACATCTTGCCAGTAGATAGAAATTTGACGTTCTTACAATAACAATTAAATCAAGGGAAGTTTCTTGTACTACTTTTTTTTTGCTGCTTCACATTTTTTTCTTCACGTGGGGGCCCGAGGCCTAGCATTGAATTTTAATATTTCTTTTCTTTGTTTTTGCCATGACAAATGAAGTTTTTCTTGCCCCAAATGATATAAAAAAGGAAACATGTACAGGGTATCGACTTAATTTTGAAAACAGAGAATATGACTTTTCAATCCTTTTCACTGAAAGTTTTAGGTTATATTCAGAGAAAATCAATCTTCTGCAATTTCAATCTTCTGCAATGCTCTTATCTTATTAAACCTTTTTTTTTATCTGTATTAACGAGATTTTTAGCCCTAGGCTAGTTTATCTAGTTTATCTCGGAACCCAGGCTTTACCCTTCTGAAGGAAGAACTCACATTTTGCGAGTATGTCGGGAGTGGGATTGGGAACTGCAAAACGTCGTAGAGTCGTTGAATCCACAACTTTGAGGAAATAGGTATAATAGATGATTTTTTAATTTTCACATTTTCAAATGCTAATTTAAAGCGCGTTTTCCGAGATTCTCGAATGGATTGCAGGCAATTGAATCATGGCGAGATGACCAAAAATAAGTCTACGTAGTTTTTTTGACAACGCCCTAGGAGAAACTGGGTATTTCATCCCATTTCTTAATTTTTCTGTCACTTAAAAAAACACAGAACTAAATCCGTTTTGTCTTTCGCATAGAATATCAGGTAAACATCTACCGTGATTTCGGGTGAAATTTTTCAGTTGGTGAAATTGATCGACGTGACGTCATTCTTGTTTGCTAAAAATAATGCTTCAGCAATTGTAGAAAATGTCCACCATCTGACTCTAAGGTTATTGAATGATGAGTTTAAATACATTTTTACAGCCAATTAGTCACATTTTTTGTATTAAATACAATATTTTCCGAAATTGCGAGTTAGGGGAACTTTAAAGACACTTTTAAACTTTTTTTTACCGTGGCTGTATCGCACATGTAATGAACATTCGAATGGAGGTTTTTAGCTGCCAAGTATTCGCTAAACACGATTTCGTCATCAAAAATTCTTTAAATATTCAAATTTATGCATAAAATGGCGCTTTTCCAGAAGTTATTACTTATTTAGTACTTTCAGGCATTTTATCGAGATTTATTAAGGTGTCATGATGCATCACTAAGCTTTCAAACGAATCATTGACTTTTTGCTTTTCAATGATTGTTTGCCTCGCGTTTTTGAAGTTATAAAAAACTGTCAATTCTGCAGCAACGCAGCAGAAAAAAAAGTATTATCGCAATCACTGCGAGTGAGCATATAGGATTATCACTTTGAAATTTCGAGTTATATATCCAAACACGGCTGCCGATACTGATGATGCCGTAAAAAGCCTAAAACTTTAAACTTAAGAAGAAAAAATGTTAAAGTTTTGCGTATCTTTTCGCATTCTGGGGTTATTAATTCATGGGGACAACATATTGTCAGCACTTACATTTACTGATCAATTTCACCCCGAAAGCAAAATTATTAATTTTTCCATTTCAAATTATATTTATTGTAATAAAATGATTTGCAGTAAAAGTTTCAACCTCGTTGACTGATGAGAACCGTGGTCTTATTTGTCGCAGTGCTATCGATAACTATTCAAAAGTTAGACGCCAAAAACTGTGAAAAATGATTTTACCCGAAATCACGGTATTGCAAAACCATACATAATAGCAAGACTTAATTCTTGTTAAAATTTTCAAAAGGTGTTTTATGGAAGCATATCTTGTGATGCATTTTACAAAAATAGGTATCAAGTATCCCACTTTGAGCACATGGTTCATTGAAAGTGAAAATGACTTCAGAAGCTCTCAATCATGTTTTTAGAGTTTTCTTGTATTTTTGATGGCTACAGTGTGTTTCAAAACGTAAGATTTCCTTTTTTTTTTTTTTGGGAAAATACAGTTTATCGATAATAGGGAGACTCGATCACCTTTTCATGATATGAATTCAAACAATAATAATTTAGCACATCTTATCGTTGAATATACTAGAATTACTAGTACAGGTTTTGAAGTTTCCCGAACATGTATCTATGGAACGGAATGTCGTATGATGCTGAAATTTTGACATAGTTGGCTTTACAAACTTTGATTAGTAATCAGTCAAAATTTCACCTTTGTACGATGTTCTGTTTTCGAGATATTAATTTGGGAAGCATCAGAACCAGACTTCGGATAATCGAGTCCGACCTGTAATAACATACTTCCAAATTTATTTATTTTTTGTTTTGTACATTCACTCTGTGCGTTATTCTCAAGAGATCAAATCTCCCTGTATCACTGTTTTATATACTAAATTTTACTGAACAAAATATGTATACTAAATGAAAATTATTTTGATAACACTAGTTTACAAAATAAAACGAAAGTCGCGAACTTCTGTCAACGATTAAAATTTTTGAAGTACAGTTTAGCACTGATTTCGAAACCATGCTTCAAAAAATTTCAAGTAGAGCAGTTTTTGAGTTTTAGCTCAATATTGAGTTTTACAACTTTTAAAAATATAAAATTTACCAAAATTCAAATATCTTGCTATTTGTTCAACCAATTTCAAATCTTTTTCCATAAATTAAAAGCTGAATACAATACCATTCGATCATCTGAATGCAGGTTTTGCGTCAGATTGATGAAATTCAAGATATTGGCCATTTTAAGGGACGATCTCCTTAAATTTTAGCCAAATTTCCAAAAATATATGAAGAAATGTATTTTTTTCAATAAGAAAAAATAATCTAAAAATTCTTTCTCAACGTTTATTTGACTTATCATATGTAGGAGAGTTACAGTAAAAATATCAGCTCAATCGGAACATTGATTACGGAGAATGAGATGTGTGAAATGAGCGATGTTGCTTAAAAATAGAACAAAAATCGATTTCAAATCATCAACCTTGTATGGAAAGTCGAAAAAATTTCCGCTCTACTGTAATTTTTTTCTTTCACGTTTTCGAACTCAGGGCATGATTCTACACCAAAAATGATCATCAGCTTACCGAGTTCAAAAATGCTGTAAACTAGTGTAATGTTGTATCACAGCTAAAACTGTGAAAATTTTAGCCGATTTGACTGAATTTTCACAAAGTCATTGGGATTGTTTTAGGAATAACTAAAAAAATCTGATAATGCATAGCAAAATCTAAATCATTAGTTTGAAATGAATATGTTAGAAGAAAATTTTCTTTAATTGTGAGAAAATAAGTCTCCCCAGAGATCAAGTCTCCTCAGTCTCCCCTATTCTCTCACTTTTATCTAATCAATAGCTAATAACCATTAAGTAACCATGGTCAAAACAAACAGATACACTGCCAAGCAATTGAGTTGAAAGAGTCACGAGGACAGTCCCTGTCCCGTTGCCTAAACTATATGGCGACCTAGGATTATAAAATAAAGAGCAAAACTTTTTTTTATCCTTCCTTTTGCATCACATTGGCAGCCGCTCGCTGACGTAGTGTACGGTTTGGGTTAGAAATGACCCTAATGCCAAAGGCGGGTTAAGAGCACAAAACTCACTAATTCTAAGAGTGTTTCATAAGTTAATGCATGTTTTGACGTCTCTATCAGGTTATTTTGTCATAAATAAGTTATGTATCTAATCAAGATTTTAACCATTGCCGATCAAAGTTCACAAACTTTAGACGTCTCAAGTATCATAACTTCTAACAGAGTTTCATCATTATCCTTACAGTATTTTGGACTGTCGCGGAAAAGATTCAGTTATCATACGAATGAAAACTGGTCATAATTGTACAAAATAATTGAATGCACCTTTTTATGTTTGTAAGCTGAACCTATTTTTATAAAATTTGATACAAGTAATTATCCTCTTGTGATCTTTTCGGCGTATCAGTCTTCTGGTAAAATCAAAAAGATCCCAAAAGTAAAACACCACCAGTCATGATTAAAGCAATCAAGTAATTACCATACACAAAAGTGTTAACAACCTTTTTTTTTGCAAATTTTACCAATCCATTGCAAAATTACAGTCGTGTTCCGTGTTCTGATACAGGCTTAAGAACAGATTTATTTTCAAAAAAAAATATCTTAATTTATCTTTTCCTGAGGGAGAACCCGTAAATGATGTTTCATTTTTTTTAATCGATATTTTACACTCTTCTGTCCCATGTAACATATTTGGGTTGTTGCACTATCGAAGAATCCCTATGCGCCCACAACCCCCCATCCTCCCCACAAGGAATTTCTTCTCTTCGAAGAAAATGTGCGCCGGAATCCGCCCACTCCTCCTCTCCTCTTCTTGGCGTAACGTCCTCACTGGGACAAAGCCTGCTTCTCAGCTTAGTGTTCTATGAGCACTTCCACAGTAATTAACTGAGAGCTTCCTCTGCCAATGACCATTTTGCATGTGTATATCGTGTGGCAGGCACGAAGATACTCTATGCCCAAGGAAGTCAAGGAAATTTCCTTTACGAAAAGATCCTGGACCGACCGGGAATCGAACCCGTCACCCTCAGCATGGTCATGCTGAATACCCGTGCGTTTACCGCCTCGGCTATATGGGCCCTATCCGTCCACTATTTCCTGGAAAATCCCGAGAAAAATCCAAGGAGCAATATCAATAGAAATCATGAGAAAAATTCTTTGAAGAATTTAAGAAGAATTCTCTGAAGATATCCTGGAAGAACTATCGGAACAAATTCTGGGACGATTACCTGAAGTAATCCTGGCATAAATCCCTGAAGGAACCCCAGGTGCAATCCATGACAGAATATTGAAGTAGTTCCTGGAAGCAACTCAAGAGGAGTCATGGAAACGATGTAGGAAGCAATCGTTGATAGATCCCACGAGAATTTGGAAAGGATTCCAGAGTAAAACCCCTGAAGAAATTCCGAAAGAATTCCTGGAGAAATCAAGAAATTTTCAAATAAATCTCGGAAGAAATATCTGAGAGTGTGCTGGATGGATTCCCGGGAGAAATCAATGGAGGATTCCTGAAGAAATGCCGAAAAAAACTGAAAACTCTTTGAGTAATTTCTGAAAGAATCCCAAAATTAGTCCATTTAAATATCCAAAAATAAAAACCAGGAATATTCTTTAAAAATCCTCAATATCTTTTCGAGAATAATCCGTGAAAGAATCCCTGATGGAATTTCGCAAAATATCCATAAAGCAATCCCGTAAGAATTTCACGGAGGAATTCCTGAAGGAATCTAATTCGTAACGGCTTCCCAGAAGGGATCTTAGGAGAAATTCTTGGCATAATTCTGGAAGTACCGCCGTGAGGGAACCACAGGAGAAATATCTAAACAAAACCCGGAAAACATCAATGAAGGAATCTTGGAAAGAATTCCGAGAGGGAAGCCGGGAGAAATCGCTGTAGGAATCCGGAGAAAAATGCCGGATTAAGAGAAATAAATGAAGACATCTCAGGAAGAATCGTTAAAGGAATCCAAAGAGAAGTTTCTAAGGAAATCTCTGAAAAAATCCTGGAGGAATTCCCTATGGATTTCCTTAATGAATCTCGGTAGAAATTTCTGAAAGAATGTCGAAAAATATTCCGGGAGGGAGAAATCAATCAAGGAAGAAATCAATCGGAAGGAATCTCGAGAGCAATCCCAGAAAGAATCCTTAAAAGATTCCTGTGTGATTCTTTAGAAAAATCCCTAAAGGAAACCCGGGAACATCAATGATGGAATCCGAGGAGGAATTCTAGAAGTAATGTCGGAAAATGCCGATACAATATTTTCAATAAACGGCCACTTTGCGATTAATTTCACCCGTCATTGCGGTACTTTATGAGTCACGCCGAGTAATAAATACGGTAATTGTGAGTAAAAAAAAAGTCGAGTCAAGTACAAGACACTGAAGACGTATCTGTCAAAGGATGCAAATTCTTAATGGAATTCAAAGGAACAGTACTTAACGCAATTTTCTTTTTCAGATATTCCCCTAATAAGCCCAGGTCAATCATCATCACGGTAATTGTGGTTGAGTGATTCATAACCGAGGGTCAATGGTCAGTTTATCAAAGTATCGCTGGCTCATATAATCATTGTTCTGCAGAAATCTTCATCAGCACTTCCATAATAGCCACAATAGATATGCACATACGTTTCGATATAATGCATATTGTAATGTTCATGTTGTACGTATGATCTAATCAGTTCTTGAGATCTTTTTTTATATGAAACGAATTCCACGTGAAAATAATTACAGCTGATGAAATGGGTACATTCTATTATTTTTTTTTTCTATTATTTTTTTTTTCAATCCTAAATATTAAGCATATTCAAATAACAATTATTTAAATGACAAAAAAGGTACGTGGGTAGCCCATTTGATTTTTTTTTTTGCTTTTTGATAGTAAGTAACCTTTTTAGGGGTCTCCAGTTAGCCTAGTGGTTAAGGTTATGGATCGCCAAATTTTCTCGACTCCCTGGTCATAGTGTATCATTATATTGGCAGGCAGGCGAAGAAATCTCTTCAATTAATAACTGGAAGTGCCCAAAGAACACTAAGTTGAAGAAGAGAGGCTGGCCAAGTTTCAATGCGAACGTAGAACCAAAAAAGAATAATACCCATATAATTTTGTAGACTATTGCACAAAAAACATCAGTGTCCAAATATACTTGAAGCTTTTCAAACAAACGAAATGCTATGTGACATTTCAATTGAATGAACACCGTTGATCCAGATAGTGTCGGTGTTCATAAAATTGAAATTTTATACTATTGCTTGTGTAACCACTCGAAAGCTTCAAATGATACACAATTTGCACTTTGCAAAGAATTATGAAACGTCACGGCTCGATAAAATTCAAAACAATAGATTTAAATTTCTCGCCTTTGGTTTGCAGTTTTATAAGCGTGACTCGAGAGGCTCGTAAATTCATAACTCTGTGACATGACGACCGGCACGGCACGATTCTCAGTGTTTACGATCTATTTACCACTTTCATCACAGACCGCGTATGCCTCAACTCTTTCACTACTAGTTCCACCAAGGCACTCCCAACTTCCGTCCGAGACGATGATGCTTTTTCTGATGAACAAACTTGCTCTGTTGGTACACGGTACACACTTGTTTTTACTACAATTTTTACAGGCGCTCTTTTGTCTATCTGACAGTGATTATCTCTCCTTTATGATATCATTCCACAGCAAGAAGCAATGTACTGCAACAAATTCACTTCATTTGCGTCACTCGGGAGATTTTGCTGACATAGAATACCATCAGGACAAAAAAAATCTCAACACATTCACGATAAGCTGCTTATCCACGCCAGCAACAGCCTAATCATTTGATTTAATCACTATTGGGTACCTTCTTGGCGAAGATACGCCACACATTAATTCCCGTTCACTGATTGGCTGCTCACTCACTTAGCTACTGACTGATAAGCACGACACGCGAGTTCCCAAAAAAAAACAGCGAATTCACACTCTTTTATGCGACCAGACCGACTTTTGAAGTGATGTTCGATAACAGCATAACACACGTCGCTAATGCTGCTAACCGCATCCGTATCCGATCCCGAGGAATGGCTCTCTTTGCTGTGATACTGAATGGCGCAATCCGACCAACAAGATATGAATCACCCAAAGCACACGACGCCAAAAAAAAGAACCCCTAAATTGACGACAGACGACCGACAGACAACCGGACGGAAAGCGATCTCACGATTGAATGGTTTGTTTTGATTCACGACGCTCTCTTTTTATCTTTTCGGGTTCGGGTC
Organism: Aedes albopictus; assembly: GCF_035046485.1. Classification (NCBI taxonomy): domain Eukaryota; kingdom Metazoa; phylum Arthropoda; class Insecta; order Diptera; family Culicidae; genus Aedes; species Aedes albopictus. The sequence goes on along the minus strand of NC_085137.1, from coordinate 228,617,616 downwards.
GACGACGCGCCGCGACGGACGCTTCGATTGCACCAACACACCGAGAATCCAGAGGCTAGACGCGATGAGCGACGGCTTGAGCGACGGCAATTTCGCGAACGGCTATAGGGTAAACAGGTATAATGCGCCCCCACGGGGCAAAACGCCCCCCTTCAATTTCCAGGGAATTTGAAATAGTGAATGAATAAAATCATTGTAATAAGGCTTCATATTCATGAGACTAGTCTACTATGTCAATTTTGTGGTTGTTGGACCCTTTAAAATAAATATACAACACAAAATTGAAAACGCACACATTTGTTGTAATTCTCGATGTGATAAAATTAAGCGCTAGCACGCGCCAATGAAGCAAAACCAATGAAATTAGCTGTTGTCTACTAATTTATGAAGTAAAATAACTCACCTCTGCAGTTGAAATAAGTAAAATGTAATTAAATTATGTAAATAATAAGATTTTTCATAGTCACACTCAAACGGGCAATATGCCCCACCGTCAGCCGGATAATATGGCTCTCAGCCAATGCACTGCATCAGCTGATCTCAGTTCGGATATTTGACGTTTGTCCGGCTCGGATTCGCTCGGTAGGGGCATATAACCCCGTTGTTATGGAGCGTAATGCCCCGCTACAGAGGGGCATACTAGTCCGTTGTTGCGGATCATATTATACCGTAGCTGGGGCGTTTAGCCCTGACGCTTTTGTGAGTTTACGATTTTGTTGATTTTAGAAAACACCTTATTACGGAATAAATGCTGTTATTTCGTCCAAACGGTTATTATCGGGTAAAAGCTAACACTTTGCTCAATCAATAAATGCATTGATTGAGTTAAATACGGTGACGAGTGCAGAGATGTTTCCATTTTTGCTTAGGGGGGGCATATTATACCTGTTTACCCTACCAACCCACCGCGTGCGCTTCTGCTGGCTGCTGGCCGGCTAGAAAGATAACAAACCGAAAATCGAACGGGAACAACCGGGAGATGAACGCGATATGCGACATGGAATACATAAGCAACAGCTCGCATGGGAGAATATTTTGGTCGGCTTGGAGTCTAACTGAACTAGCATGCTAGATTCATCAGGAAGAAAAATAAACTTAACATTCATAGAAAATAGACGACTTTGAAACACTAGATAATATTATGATGTAATTTGGCAGATTAGTAGAATGTCCCAACATAGCACATATGCCTGGTTTAGACGGTGCAAGTGACTTGATTCCAGTCAGTTGAAAATGCCCAATTGATTGCGAATTGAAAGTGTAAACACCACCGTTCATCTCACTTGAGCAACTGACTTGACTTGAACGAAAGTTGAACATGTTGAACTTTTCCGTTCAAGTCAAACGTAATCATCTCACTTGCCCTGTCTGAACCCGCGATTCATGTGAGTTGAATTCAAGTTATCTGTCAGATGAGCTGAATTCAATTCAGTTTGCTTACGCACCGCGCGAATTGATCAATGTAAACACTTGCTTCAACTGAAATGCATTCAAGAGCATGCAAGTGGTCGTTCGAGTCGTTTGCTGAGTCTAAACACATCATTCGTTTCGAATGAATATATTTGAGAAGTTGGCAAGTGAAATGCTCGTTTCAGTTGACCCATGTAAACCAGGCAATAGTCATAAAACATGGGGACTTACCCAGCAAATGATAGCTAAGGGTGTAAGAAACAAACTTTAGTATGACGGCAACATTCAGAAATGGCGTTTGGACTAGAGGTCGCCCCGATGAGATTTTTGAAAAAATTGTCATTTTTTATAGTAAACTAGCTGTCCCCCGCAAACTTTGTCTTGCCTACTGCGTTTTTTGACGTTCCAAGTTTCTAGCCAAGTCCCAAGTCCCCGGTCAAAATGTATGAAAAACCGATTTTCAAAAACTCTAAAATGTTCCATGTTTTTTGTCTCATAAACCTTCCTTGGATGAAAACTAACAGAACAAAACTAAGACGATCAAAATCGGACCTTCCATTCGCAAGTTATGCGCGGTCCCACGTATGCCACTGCATTTTTATATATATAGATTAGGGTGTCCCAAAATAGAAAAAGTGTCAAAAAGTTAACTTGCTCACTGTGTAGGTTCGATCTGCACGTGCTGGGTGCATTGCGGAGTTCCGCAGAAGACGTCCACCGCGTTCAACAGTCGGCCGAAGAAAGAGGCAGAGTCATGGCCAACCTTGATCGGGTCGGCAACAGGCTGACAGTTGGGCGTTAAGCGTTACTAGGGGTGTGATGGGAGCTAGTCGTTCGCAGGTTGCTACCCACACGCTAAAGCCACACTACCGAGGAAACATTGTATACCACACATCCTCCTCCTCCTCTCAAAAAAAAAAGAAATAAAATACAGAATAACGCAGTCATAATGTTCAACAATTGAAGCTGTAGTGCCTGATGAATTACTAAACTGTTATCTCAACTTACTGCGCATATTTATTTTACACATTCCGTGAGGTAAAGGTTTGTTCTCATGCTAGGTCAGCTGTCAACATTACTTGCGAAAAAAAAGGAAATATATTACTTGAGCGCTCTACTGGGAACAGGAAACTTAGCTTGAATAGTTTCTTCCGCGTGTTCTCTTATAATTGTTTAGGGTTAAGTATCTTCCAGTCTGTACTGCCACTGTCTGAAAGACTGCATCGCGTCTATATTTCTGATCCAAAACTTTGGATTCTAAAAACCTAGTATGGCAATCGGCAGCAAAATCCTCTTATCTCACAACAAAATCGCATTTTGAATTGTTTCTCCTTTCGATATCATTCACTGCTAGGTTAACACGTGTTACGCAAACTTTGACTTAAGGTATCGAACGATTGTAAGTTGTCGTACATATCCCAGATCTACCAATTTTCTCAAAAGTGTAATGTTTCCAATCATGTAGACTAATGTGTATCTTTTCGTGATATACATATATAGATATACTGCAAAAGCTGCTATTGCTGTAAGGGCAGTCGTAAAGATCGGTTCAGGAACTTTTCATAGAGGAAATTTCTATAGCTTCCTTTGGCATAGAATATCTCTGTGTCTGCCACACGATATACACATGCAAAATGTTCATTGGCAGAGGAAGCTCTTCTCAGTTAATAACCGTGGAGGTGCCCATAAAACATAGGTGAGAAGCAGGCTTTTTCCCAGGCGGACGTAAAGTACACGAATAGAATATGCTGCCATTAATCGTTTCTCTAAAAGATTTCCGTGTCAACAAAATGCCGTCCAAACTGTGTAGCATATTCACCATCAAATGCAAACAATTAAGTTGTTCAAAAAAAGTCTCATGAAATCTATTTACGGGGGAAAAAAATGTTTATAAAGTTCTTTGAAGTTCTTAACAAGGGGAATTTGAACACAAATCACTAGCACCCAGGCATTTGGATTGGCCAATGCGGTGCATATACGGATCGTATTGTTTTTTTCAAATCTCAAAATCTATTCATTCTTTTAGAGCGCTTTCAGCAAAACTAACAAGAAATCAAAACATTTCACTCTTCTTAGTTTTTTTAGTCCAAATTACTCAGGCGCTCTTCTAAAGCACATTTGACGTCATTAAGTTATTCTAATGGCTCCTTCAGACCACATTTTAAGTAACGTTATTATCGAATTACCTGTGGTCTTCTGGAGCGCCTTCGGCACTAACAGGTAAAATCAAAACATTCTTTTGGTTCTCCACGCCATTTGCAAGCATTGTTGTCTACATCTCATTTATTCGCATCTGCGTCATGTGATCGAAGAAAATGAAAACGGTTTCTTGGGTGATCTAGGCAAGAAATTTCCCATACATCAAGGTAGACCGAGAAATTTCTTTTGAACTGGAAATAGCCCTCAAAATCGATACCAAAAGGAGCCTTTGGATCATAGGTGGGCGGTTGCTAAGTTGCCTTCGGTAACACTGTGTTATCGCTTTGAATCGCTTGCCATATTATGCGAGGTATGCACAATGCACTTCAAACGTAATCGTACAAGTAATTTTCGTTCAGTGCATTATTTCAAGGAATTCAAGGAATTTAACACAGCAAGCACCATTGGATTTGACGTTTCGTTTCAGTTCCGTACTATGATCCGGAATAAAGCGACGCTTTATTACTTCTTGAGCGATTCCTTGCCTGAATTTTCCACTCATCGAGATAGGCCAAGAAATTTCTTGCAATCTGCGTACTACCCACTCAAAAAGCTTGTTTAACAGCATTTAAATATTTAAATGATTAGAACGAATTTCAAAACACCGTTTTATGACACAGTATTAGTCATAACTAGCACGGCCAATTTTTAAAAGGCATCCTAATATATATATTTTGTGTTTTCGGACTCAAATAGACAACAATTCATCCCATTAAAAAAAATGCAAAGAGAAAAAAAAACTCCAACTGGTGCAAGATCGATCAACTGTGTGACTTGCACTAGCCAAAACCATCAAATTTGAGTGCCCCGAAATGAGCCATTGTCAAACTGAAGTCTTCAATTTCCCAGAACCAACTGCTTGCTGTGGCACCCTATGCGCAGAGATGCGAATCGAACACCACGACCCAACCGCGACAGCGACATTCGCGCATCATACATCGCGACTTCACGCGTACGTCGGTGGTCGTCAGCGACACGATGATTCGAGCCAGTTGGACAGGAGAGACCACGCCACCGACGATCGACGCCCTTTCGCATCGCAGCAATCGAGTGGCAAGCACGTGTGATTCAAACAGGCTCCATGCAATTTGCGGCCATCGGCCGAAACTGAAGTGCTGAATTTCACACTTACTTGTATTTGTTACATAGTTGGCCTTTCCGGCGGAGTCATCAGTCACATCGGTTACATTCCAAGTTTCTTTTTTTTCTCAAGCATCACATGCCACTAAGATTGTAGAGCATCTGCAAATACATTTGGCAAGACTATTTCTTTCCGATGCTCTTCCAGAGCACCTTCCGCCACGCCAGCTGAAACCATATTCATCCGATACTTCTAGAGCATCTTCGGCACATCAACCGAATCCAATTTGATCTCATGCTCTTCTGAAGAATTGGTGACCATTACATTACCGATTTTCCAGATAAAAATCGAGCATAAATCCAGCAACTCCGGCGCTCTTCCAGAGCGCCTTCGGCGTCATCAGCCGAAAACCAATTCAATCTACAATCCATCCGGCGCTCTTCCAGAGCGCCTTCGGCGTCATTAGCCGAAACCAATTCATTCCATAATCCGTTCGGCGCTCTTCCAGAGCGCCTTCGACTGTACAAGCCGAAACCAATCAAACTGCGGAACATGCCGATGTTCTTTTTTTTTCATTCCCCAATGCATTCCGGCACTCTTCGAGAGCGCCTCCAGCTACATCTGCTGAAACCTTTTTCTTCCGATGCCCTTCCAGAGCATCTTCCGCTGCACAAGCGCAAAATTTTTCACTTCAAAACAGGCAACTTTGAATAATGGACAGTTCAAATTGACGCCCACACACACCATTTTCTGTTTGTTTTCCACTGCATCAAATAAACCTGTAGTATCACTTTTAATTATTTAATTTTACACTTACTCTTGTTATTGCACTTTTCGCTCGCAATCTTTTTCCTTTATTGCTAAAAACAGCAATAAATCCTGGCAGGTACGCCATTGTGTAGGTTCGATCTGCACGTGCTGGGTGCATTGCGGAGTTCCGCAGAAGACGTCCACCGCGTTCAACAGTCGGCCGAAGAAAGAGGCAGAGTCATGGCCAACCTTGATCGGGTCGGCAACAGGCTGACAGTTGGGCGTTAAGCGTTACTAGGGGTGTGATGGGAGCTAGTCGTTCGCAGGTTGCTACCCACACGCTAAAGCCACACTACCGAGGAAACATTGTATACCACACACTCACCCTTAGAATGATAGATTAGGGTCCTAGCAATAATAGTTCCATACATGAAAACTCAATCAAAAAATGTTTAGAGGTTGCACGCATCAATTTCATGAAAAATGGACGATTTTTGGTATTTTTACCAAAAAAATGCTAATATGAGTTGAAAAATTAAAGAAATAAAAGTCATCAATCAAAGTAAATCATAGTTCTGGGTCCCGCAAACAAAGTTTGGAGGGAGTTTAGGTCATCAAAGCTGATTTTATATATTTGGCAAAGGTTAAAATACCAAAAAACAGCGATTTTTTTCACAATTTTTTTCAAAAATGCACAATTTATAAGGATTTTAAAAATATTCCTGCGATTCACAATTCCCTTATTTTATAGCAAATTTTGTGTAGATTATTTCGGCTGAAGACAGTTTTAAGCTATCTCCTTCATGAGCTGATATATCGGTATAATAATGATAATACAATCAATGAAAAAATCATGTTTTCATACGTTAGTCGATTTTGTTCACTAGTTTCCATAACTACCATGCAATTAAAACAACACACGACAAATTTTAGACATTATAATACGTGCAAGTGTACATTTTTGAAGAATTTCGGGAATTGTTGGGTTGCTTGGATCATTACTGATTCATACTGCATGACAGTAACAATATGTAAATGATTTGAGAGTTAATCATCGTTTTATATCTACATATGCTGAACAAAACTTTTCACACCCGCTTTGTGAATACGAAAAGATTTTTTTTCTGAGATTTCATCTGTTGATCAAATAACAGTAGCAAGCCACCGATTCAAAACTTGTAATTTTGGTTGAAAATTATGTTTTAACAAGTAAGCAGCACAGCAGAAAGATTTCAACATTGTGTACATTTCTTTGGTTAACACCTCTTGTAACATATTAGGCCAGTCACTAAGTTTTATTTATTTGTTTTTTATAATAGTGGAATCTAAACATCCTGATGCTTAATGATGATTAACCTGGGTTTGTTAGGGGAATATCTGTAAATAAAAAGAAAATCGGGTTAAGTACGGTTCCTTTGAATTCCACTAAGAATTTGCATCCTTTGACAGATACGTATTTCGACCTCAACTGTAAGGTTGTCTTCAGTGTCTTGTAAGGTCGTCTTCAGTGTCTTGTACTTGACTCGACTCGAGTCGAGTCAAGTACAAGACACTGAAGACGACCTTACAGTTGAGGTCGAAATACGTATCTGTCAAAGGATGCAAATTCTTAGTGGAATTCAAAGGAACCGTACTTAACCCGATTTTCTTTTTATTTATCCTGATGCTTTCTGAAATCCAAACCTAGCTGAAAATATGTGCGCTAATGGTTTGCTTTTAAAATCAAATTATATAATAAAAATCAATATTGTGTAAAGAATTAGCTTTAGTTAAAATTCGCGAATAAAAAGAAGATAAAATATCCTTATAGTCGTGAAAATACCTGCATTTCCATGCACATATTTATTTTTTTATGTTGATTGGCTGAAACTATAAAACTATATTTTCCTTTCTTACAGTTTTTATTAGCTGGTTTAACTAGAAAGAACCTATATGTGTGCTTAACAAGAGCACCAAAATCTATTTGAATAAGGTAAACATTGTTGAGCGATCTACTCATCATTCAAAATATATTATAGAACTTCACATATGGAATTTGATGGTCTGACTTGCGATCACTTATATTATTAAAATATCGCAGCGAGCCACTTTTTGAGCCTTTCTTTGAACCGGTAAGCACAATCAATGTAAAATTATCAAAGTAACCCAATTATTTCTGAAAATCTTCTAAAATGTAAACTTGCATAACATAACATGTCAAAAACTTGTTATTTGCTTTTTTTGCATGGTAGTCATAGAAACTAATGAACAAAAACAAATAACATAAGAAAATCCGATTTTTTTCATTGATTGTGTTATCATTATTATGCCGATATCTCAACTCATGAAGGAGATAGCTCAAAACTGTCTTCAGCCGAAATAATCTACACTAAATTTGCTATAAAATAAGGGAATTGTGAATCGCAGGAAAAAATTTAAAATCCTTATAAATTGAACCTTTTTGGAAAATTTGGTGAAAAAAATCGCGATTTTTTGATATTTTAACCTTTGCCAAATATATAAAATCAGCTTTGATGACCTAAACTCCCTCCAAACTTTGTTTGCGGGACCCAGAACTATGATTTACTTTGATTGATGACTTTTATTTCTTTAATTTTTCAACTCATATTAGCATTTTTTTGGTAAAAATACCAAAAATCGTCCATTTTTCATAAAATCGATGCGTGCAACTAAATATTTTTTGATTGAGTTTTCATGTATGGAACTATTGTTGCTAGGACCCTAATCTATCATTCTAAGGGTGAGCAAGTTAACTTTTTGACACTTTTTCTATTTTGGGACACCCTAATATAGATATCATACAAATATTTTTTACCGTACAAAAATTGGCAATACCCACATTGTACAGCCTAATATAGATCCAAACTACTTGAGAAAAATAAGTAACGACATGTTTTCCAGGTAACTTTATAATACTGAATTTTAGAATTTAATAAAATTTAAAATTATTTTTTTTTATATACTGTAGTGATATACTTTATATGGCTTTAACCCATCATTAAAGCTATCTTAACCTAATGGTAATTCATAACAATTTCCATAAAAAGATAGAATATTTCATGAGGAAATACTTTGCCGAAGACATCATGGCGTTTTTTTCTATCTGTTTAAGAGTTGTTCACGATTTAGTTTCAGGTAAAATTTGAATTTTTAGGTATTTTTCTAAAAATGTCACATTAGAACCACAGAGAACAGACATCCAAGTCCAGTTCCAATGCTGTGTATTCCCACTTATGGGTAGTACGCAGATCGCAAGAAATTTCTTGGCCTATCTCGATGCGTGGAAAATTCAGGCAAGGAATCGCTCAAGAAATAAGAAAGTGTCACTTTATTCCGGATCCTAGTACGGAGTTGAAACGAAACGTCAAATCAAATGGGGCTTGCTGTGTTAAATTTCTTGACCATTCCGGTCACGGAAAAATGATGCACTGAACGAAAATTACTTGAGCGATTCCGTTTGAAGTGCATACCTCGCATTAGGATGCGTGTACGAATTATGGCACTACCTAAGGAAAACCATTTGTACAAAAATAACGAGAAGACCAGCGAATGTCATCAATATGTTAAAAGATAGCTTAGTTTCCATACTATACCGGAAAAGTATAGAAACGGAGCAAAAACTACTTTTAGTATTTATTACAGCGTTTGCCAATGATAAGAACACTGTACCAGTTATGGCATAATTTTTAAGCTTCGGTTTCTTTTCGCACTATTTGCATGCATTCCTTATGGGGTTAGCCATAACTGGTACACTATGGCGAAAAAGGGTGCAAGGAAGCTGAAATTTAAAAAAAAGATTTATTTCTACCATAATTTGAGCAAAATGTGGAGTTTAAATGAGTTCAAACCGTCTTTTGTGAACGTTCTTGTTGATTTACATCGCTTTAGGTTGAAAACCCATTATGGCGAATAATTGGTACTATAGCCATAATTGGTACACTTGACCTATATGAAAAACAAAAATTTCGAAAAATGCCAAGTCTTACCTCCTAAATCAGTTGTTTTGGACTCCTTGGAAGCTACGTTCAAAATTTGAGCAAAATTGGTTGAGCCTAAGGGGGCGCTCAAAACGCTTGTAGTTTGTATGGGAAAACTTGATCAAATGTATGCAGAAATTTTAATTTTTCAAATTTTGTCGCTAGGTGGTGCCGTTAGCGTTCAATAAATAAATCCTTTTGTATTATTGTAGGTGACTATATACCAAAGAACTTTGTCGAAGACCGCGAAGTGATCCGACGGCTGCGAAAAAAGATATACCCTAGGCAAAGTGAGGCAAAGTATTGAGATTTCATTATTGATATTATTCCTTTTACATGTGTTGGAAAAACAACAATAAAGTTTATCCTCACTTTACCTAGGGTATAACTTTTTTCACAGACGTTGGATCAGTTTGCGGTCTTCGGCAAAGTTGTTTGGCATATAGTCACCTACAATATTGCGCGCAAACCCCAAAATTTTATTCCAACCTTTGGGTTTCCGCGCCGAAGACCCAGCGCCAGATTCGGCGACAAAGAAAACTGACAGCAGTCGCCGGACAGTTGGCAATCCTGATATTTGACGGCGGCCGCCCGGTAGTCATGTGAGTGGATTGTTGTCACGCAAATAGATCTTTTCGCTGAAAATGCATGTGAATTGAGTTATTGTTGACAGATTTTCTGCAGTTTTAGTGTGAAATTCAGCGATTTTCTGTATCGCGGAAGCCTTCGCTGGAAGAAAACGTCATGTTGTTCAGCGAAGCAAATAAAATTTTCAGTGAAAAAAGCAATAATACCAAAAAGTTCGATTATTGAACGCTTACAGCGCCACCTAGCGGCAAAATTCTAAAATTTAAAATTTTTGCGTACATTTGGCCAAGTTTTCCCATACAAACTTCAAGCATTTTTAGCGCCCCCTTAGGCTCACCGATTTTGCTCAAATTTTGAACGTAGCTTCTGGGAGTCCAAAACAACTGATTTAGGAGGTAAGACTTTTTTCGAAATATTTGTTTTTCATACACACTTAATCTCCAAATTTGATCTCGGTAAATACGAATAACGAACTCAATCGGTAAAGCATATTTTAACTGAAATGTCGTTGAAATTTGACAGTTCATCAAAAATTACTAGTCAAAAATAACGAAATTCGGTAATATACGTTCATTACTGATTATCGGCAAACTATTTTGCCACAGCAATCGGCAATATAATCATGTCGCTGAATTTCGGTAAAGCGCATCTGTCAAAAATGAAAACGGACACGTTGTCGTCTGGGTGCCATCTCGAAAAAAAAAAATGTTAGGATTTTTTAAAGCGAATATCATTCATCGATGGAATTTTTATTTCGTAAGTATTTAAATCAATTAAATTCGTTCTAAGCGAATGCTGTGTATGTTTCTGATATGAACATTCAATAGAGATCCTCTCTTAATTATCTTTTCAGCTCGTTGGTTTGGAGAGGGAGCGCTGAAGGAGTGTTTTCTGGTGCCTGTTTTGTTGCTGCCGGGAAGCTATTTCCATTGTCATGAAGGGGGAGAAGCTCCCAGTAAGCATCTGGTCACAAAGGCCGCCCATAAAAGTGTTCCTTTGACCGATGCAGTGAAGAAGCCGCATTGTTACCGGCCGGGAGCGGTAGCTTTGCGAGAAATCCGTCGCTACCTACTAAAAGTCCACCGAGTTGCTGATCCGCAAGTTGCCGCTCCAGTGGTGCGTTAAATTGAGCAGGATTTCAAGATGGATCTGCGCTTCCAAAGTGCCGCCGCTGCTGCCCTGCAGAAAGCCAGCGAGTACCTGATCAGATTGTTCGAGGACATCAATCTGTGCGCGACTCACACCAAGCGCGTCACAATCATGCCGAAGGATATCCAGCGGGTCCGGCGCACCCGCGAGCGTGCTTAAGGAGGACTAGGAGGAAGTGATCCCGGAAAAGTGTTAAGTTGTGTTTTTTTTTCTATTTTTTGTTATTAAAGAGACTTCCAGTCTTGGGTTGGTTCATCTCTGAATAAAATTTTAACCTAATTATATTTTTTGTTTTATTTTACTTCTTATTGATAACCATGAAAGAAAATAAACATTTACTGAAATTCGGTAATAATGTATGCCGAAATTTTCGGCAATGTACTACCGAGCCACTCGTTAAAGTTTGACAGTTGATGTTTGTCAAGTTTGCAGCCTAGTCGGCAATTTGAACTTTTACCGAGATTTTTGCCGAGTTCTCAGCTGTTGGATTCTCGGCGATTTATTTTACCGGCCTCGGCAAATTAAATTAAGTGTGTATAAGTGTGGGCCACCTTACCGTGTATGGAATTTAACGGGCATTTGAAATGACTCAAGTGGCAACATGGTGATGGTGCTACTAACGCAAAGTTCTCACATATCGCAATTTCACCAGAGGAAGAGTAGTCCTTCAAGAAGTTCTTCAAACATTCCTCCATGGTCTCTTTCAGGAGATCCTTAAACATTCCTTCCAGCAATTATTCAAGATGGTTATCTAAGGTTCTACTACTGCTGTATTGGCCAGGATCAGATCAACCCAATCTAGGGCTAGACCCATTTTATTGAGTATCATAATGTTCTGTCATTATGGAACTCAGGAACTGGGAACAAAAGATGGTGATTACGAATTGGGGAAGTGTTGGTGCATCTCGGCAATTCTAAAAAAAATCATAATGCCAAATATATCGCATACACCAAAGCATTCACTCTTGGCGAAAAATGAGCTGTGTTCATACACAGGGCTAATTACACAAGTTTACAAAATAAAACGAAAGTCGTGAACTTCTGTCAACGACCAAAATTTTTGAAGCACAATTTAGTGCTGATTTTGAAACCGACCTTCAAAAAATTTTAAGTAGAACAGTTTTTGAGTTTTAGCTCAATATCGAGTTTTGCACCTTTTCAAAATATGTAATTTACTAAAATTCAAATATATTGCGTTTTGTTCAACCAATTTTAAATCTTTTTCCATAAATTAAAAGCTGAATACAATACCATTCGATCATCTGAATACAGGTTTTGCGTCAGATAAATGAAATTCAAGATTTTGGCGAGTTTTAGCGACGATCTTCTTAAATTTTAGCAAAATTCCCAAAATTATTTGAAGAAATGTATTTTTTTTTTCAATAAGAAAAAACCAACTTAAAAATTCTTTCTCGACGTTTATTTGACATATCATATGTAAGCGAGTTACAGTAAAAATGTCAGCTCATTCGGAGCATTAATTACGGAGAATGAGATGTTTGAAGTGAGCGACACTGCTTAAAAATAGAACAAAAATCGTTTTTAAATCATCAACCTTGTATGGAAAGTCGAAAAAATTTCCGCTCTACTGTAATTTTTTTCTTTCGCGTTTTCGAACTCAGGACATGATTCTACACCAAAAATGATCATCAGCTTACCGAGTTCAAAACTGCTGTAAACTAGTGTTATAGGACATTGTCCAGTTAAATATCATCTGCTGAAACTGAAGGACAAAACTGAAAACGATTTTATAAGGAGACAAGTGAAACCTCTGAGCATGCACTGGTCCTCCTCTTTTCAACAGCAGAGCGATTTTTTTTGGTAAGGGATTTTTACAGACCTTTGAAGTATACTTTTTTAAATCCCAGTAAGAGGTAGTGTTTTTCATACGGTACATTATACCTAGCTGTGATAATACCAAGGTCTTGCGTTGATGATTTCTGTTCATACAGGGTGTTAGGTTCCTGAGTGCAAACTTTTTAAAGGGTGATAGAGGACCATAAATGGTGAAAAAAATGTTCTACGCATATGGTCAAATCTCAACCGTTACGTAGTTATTGAACTTCCCATGTTTTTGACTCTTATTGCCTCAATTGGCAATAACTTGAAAATGGTCAAACTTATCGAAGTTTTTTTACCCTTATTCGAAAGATTATTGAATTTTCTATCAAAAGGCATCTTTGAATCGATTGGTTTAGTTGAATAACTAAGTTTTCTAGAGCAAAATAGCTAAAAATAGTGTATTTTTAATGGTTTTTGTAAATTATCTTTGAAAAATGCGTAATAAATTAACATTCTTTCTTTGGCAAAGTTGTGGCCCCTGTTACACTCTACAATTCGTTTTTTGCCACCAAACTTCTAGCTCTTATCGTTTTCTTGCAATTTTGATTTAAATGTGCGGCTCCATGCGCAAAAATGTGCTTTCCATGACAGTTGCAAATTTATGATAAGAAATGCGATGTTTAAATCAAAATTGCAACAAAACGATAAGAGATAGAAGTTTTATGTCAAAGAACGAAGTGTAGAGTGGAACAGGAGCCACAACTTCGCCTAAGAAAGAATTTAAAATTATTACGCATTTTTCAAAGATAATTGACAAAAATAAATTAAAACACACTACTTTTGAGCTGTTTGCTCTAGAAAACTTAGTTATTTAAATAAACCAATCGACTCAAAGATGCCATTTGATAGAAAATTTAATAATCTTTCGAATAAGGGTAAAAAAACTTCACAAAGTTTGTACATTTTCAAGTTATTGCCAGGTAAGGCAATAAGAGTCTAAAACATGGGAAGTTCAATAACTACGTAACGGATGAGATTTGACCATATGCGTAGAACAATTTTTTTCTCCATTTATGGTCCTCTAACACCCTTTAAAAAGTTTGCACTCAGGAACCTAACACCCTGTATAAAAATTATTCACCTTGACTAGGTACGGTACAATTATAAAAATAGGTTGTGTACAGTCTTGTTGGAGATCACAGTCATTAACACCTTTTCGTCGATATTCGGCTGCCGTTGTCTCCGACATTCGCAACACAAGCAATCAAACTACCGTACGAAAAAGAAATGTCAAACGAATGCACTTGACCACGATTGCATCATCGAGAGACGGTTCGGCTTTTGTTATTCCTGTCTTCTTCCACAATCGGAGCTGTGTTGGCCATATGTGTATCGTATTCAATTCAACAAGCACGAACAAACTAATATTGACATTCATAATCGGGATTGACTGAAATCTATGCGAAAAGCTAGAATTAGACAAATTTCATCGTGTCAGACGACATTGATTTGACTCTTTTTTATGTTTATTGATCTTCGTCCTACCGCTTGTTTTGTGTGTAAGAGGTAACGGTAGCGCATGAATGTAACAAAGCAAGCTGACACCCGACTGCGGCACCGAAATGAAGGTAGTGAAAAGTGTCGAATGTTTACAACACTGGTTGTGTATCACAAAAGATCAAATATGGTCGCAGTGATAATATACCCGTATATCTGCATGCAATAAGGCTTCAGCACCGTGGATCCTAGGGTGAGTCTAGGATATTGTAGATGGTAGCGAAATCTGCAATGGCAATGGATATACCTACTTGCAATTACATCCACGATATTCATGCTATGTTATATGCTATACTACCCTAATAAATCAACACCATACACGGACCGTAATGTAAACGGTTCAACAATATCGCATTCTGTTCGAATTGTAGGGCAATTCAGGTATTTTGAACAGACCGTTACGCGTATATATTTTGGACATGGAAGTGTCCAAAATATATACGCGTAACGGCCTGTCCAAATTACCTGAATCACCCTATCCCGAATGGGTGGCTAAGCACGTTTTATTGTTATATTTTGGGCTTTTTTAAGCTTTTTTGAGGTTTTTTGGCTTGGCAAAACTAGTGTCGCTTCTCCTGAAAAATACAATAATATTTGTTGTTATTTGTAAGCAGTTTTCGCTTTTGAAAATCCATAGAATTTATATTTACCGCTAACATTTATATCCAGCATTTACGAGCACTGCCGGCCGCCAGATTGGTATGCACATTTTATGATAAGAGTCAAATACTCTGATGTCTGTCTGGTATGTGTTGCTTGGCAGCTGTTGATAAGATCTATCATCAATCTTTTCAAATAACTGCCAAATATCACAAGTCAGACCTCAGGTCGTATGATCCATACCATAAATCGTTCACAATTCATGTGGCCATTAGTATTTGTAAATGCTGAAGAAAATTGTTACCGAGAAATATGAATTCCTTGGTTTTTCAAAGGCGAAATCTGTTTACATAACAGCAAATATTATTGCATGTTTATTTTAACATCGGTTCAATTCACCCCATTAAACAAATTGAATTTGTATTGTTATCAACGGTAGTTTACTACGAGGTTTACTATTCACTAGATTCTTTTAATTTATTGGAAAACATTAGAAAAATCATTGCTCATCTTTTTCTTGTCGTAACGTCCTCACTTGGCTAAAACCTGATTTTCAGCTAGTTTTCTATATGTACTTCCTCAGTTATTCATTGAGAGCTTCCTCTGCCAACACGGCTTCACGTCTGTCAGTCATTGAAGTTTTTGCGAATAACATTCGATAACCGAAACATCTACTGTACTCAAATTTAAAACGAAAACTATAAAAAATATGTCATGTGATTTTGTATTTGATTATACAAACATGATCCAAGTAACAATAATATTCATTGTTATTTATTTGTTACGAATTGTTTTTAAGTGTAATTGAGAAATAAACTCTTTTTTAATAAAAAGTCCATGAGAACTTTGCATTCACTTTTGCAACCATATAAAAACAACTTTAATTAATTTTTACTGATAGTAACTTTAAATTATTATAGAACTATTGAAAAACAATCGAATCAATTAGTCACTAATAAAGCTAATGTTCACTTATTGTACGAACTATATGGGCTTGATTTCTATTGTAAAAAGTAACAATATATCTACTATGTGTTTTATTGTGAACAATAAAACCAGTCATATGTTAATCATATTTACCATGTAATGAATGGTATTTTTTTATCCGGGGAATTCCTTGTGAAATCCGAAAGGAAACATCTGGAGAAATCTCAGATCTATCTTCTGGAGGAATATCTAAAGGAAGCACTGGAGGAATCCTAGAGAAATTTCCTGGAGAAATCCCAGAATGGATTCTATAAGAAATCCGAAAAGAAACTCCTAAAGAAATCATAGAATGTATCCGTGGAGAAATCATAGAAAGAAGTCCTGGGGTAATCTCAGACGGAATTCCTGGAGGAATCCTAGGAAGAGCTCCTTAAAAATCCAAAAAACAATTCCTGGAGAAATCTCAGAAAGAATATCAAAAGACTTACCGACTTATCGATCAGGATAAGGCCAGGGTGGCCTCTGCTGTACGTAGTAACCGTCTTCATTCCATTCGGTCCAAGGCTGTTCTTATTTACAATTTAAAAAGACAGTACACCGTCTTCAGCCAGAGGCTGCACAGACTGAACATTACACTAACACGAGACAACGGACAACACACATAACACCCAGTGGCCCGATGGAGAATTTTCCGTTTGACGAAAAGTTTTCCCCGACTGGAGCGGGAATCGAACCCGCACTCCAAGGCTTACGAAACGCCTAGACGACTGACGCCGCTAACCGCACGGCCACGAAGCCCACACATTTACTGTATGGTGTCTACATTACTTTTTATTGTTTTTGTATTTTTATTTTTACAGTGGTGTCTATTGTAAAAATATGGTTTTAAATAGTAGTGTTACAATACAACGTTCGGTTTTTCTACTGTATTTTTTATTCGGGATAGTAGCCGTCACCATTCTACTCAGTCCATGGTTGTGAGTCTCCAGGTCCGCACTCTTCGCAAGGTTCGCAGATCTTCCTCCACTTGGTCGACCAACCTAGCTCGCAGCGCATCACGTCTTCTTGTACCGGTCGGATGACTCTCGAGAACCATTTTAGTCGGGTTGCTATCCGACATCCTGATGACGTGACCCGCCCACCGTAGTCTCCCGATGGTTGGTTCTCTCAGCAGCTGATGCAGCTCGTGGTTCATTCGCCTTCTCGAAGTCCCGTCCATAGAGAACTACCGGTCTAACCAGCGTTTTGTAGATAGTTAACTTCGTGTTACGACGAACTTTATTCGATCGTAGAGTTCTGCGGAGTCCAAAGTAAGCACGATTTCCTGCCACAATGCGCCTCTGAAATTCTTTGCTGGTGTCATTGTCGGCGGTCACCAGTGAGCCCAAGTACACGAATTCTTCAACCGCCTCGATTTCATCACCGTCGATAGAAATTCGGGGTGGCGGGCGCGGAGATTCCTCCCTGGAACCCTTTGCCATCATGTACTTTGTCTTCGACACATTAATGACTAATCCGATTCACCTGGCTTCACTCTTTAGTCCGATGTACGTTTCCGCCATCGTCTCAAATTTACGAGCTATAATAGCAATATCATCAGCGAAACCAAGCAGCTAAACGGACTTCGTGAAAATCGTCCCACTCGTGTTTATCCCCGCTCTCCTTATTACACCTTCTAATGCAATGTTGAACAGCAAGCATGAAAGACCATCACCTTGCCGTAACCCTCTGCGAGATTCGAAGCAACTCGAGATATGCTTGCAACGTCGCCATTGAGATGCTCATCGTAATGTTGCCGCCATTTCTCGACCACCTCACGCTCGCTCGTGAGAATACTCCCGTGATTATCTCGGCACATGTCGGCTTGTGGCACAAAGCCTCGGCGCGAGCGGTTCGGCTTCTCGTAGAACTTTCGTGTGTCCTTAGCGCGGTACAGCTCTTCCATCGCTTCGCGATCTCGTTCTTCCTGCTGGCGCTTCTTCATCCGGAAGACTAAGTTCTGCCTGTTCCGCGCCTGTTTGTAACGTGCCTCATTCGCTCTCGTACGGTGTTGCATCATTCTCGCCCATGCTGCATTCTTCTCGTTTTTCAACTGTTCACATTCGCCGTCGTACCAGTCGTTTCTGTGATTCGGAGTCGCGAAGCCTAGTGCTGTAGCCGAGGTACTACCTATGGCGGATCGGATGTCCCTCCAGCTAATTTCAAGTGTAGCTGCGCCAAGCTGCTCTTCCGTAGGTAGGGCCACTGCTAACTTCTGCGCGTAGTCTTGAGCCACTTCTACGTTACGCAGCTGGTGATAACTGTCGAAAGTTTTGAGCGCATGCATACAGCGACTAAGAAGTGATCCGAATCTACATTCGCACTGTGGAATGTGCGGACATTGATTATATCCGAGAATAATTTACCGTCGATTAGAACGTGGTCGATTTTGTTTTCTGTTTGATGGTCGGGTGATCTTCAGGTGGCTTTGTGGATATCTTTTCGGGGGAAAAAGGTGCTTCGGACTACCATACCACGGGAGGTTGCATAGTTTACGCATCGCTGGCCGTTATCATTCGATACGGCGTGCAGGCTGTTTCGCCCGATTACCGGTCTGAACATATCCTCCCTTCCTACTTGCGCGTTCATGTCGCCGACAACGATTTTCACGTCACGCGGCGAGCAACCATCGTATGTTTGCTCTAACTGCGCGTAGAACGCTTCTTTCTCGTCATCAGGTCTCCCTTCGTGTGGGCAGTGAACGTTGATGATGCTGTAGTTGAGAAACGACTCTTAACTCTTAAGGTGAAACTGGAAATAACGAAGCAATATTTTCAAAATCGGTTTTCGTGCACATGTAGAGCATTGGTCAAGGTATCTTCTGAATTTTTTTGTGGTAGAAAAAGTTTTCCATTTTGGCAGAAACCATTTTTTTGTGAAATTTTATTCAAAAATGGTCTCTGCAAAAACGAAAAACATTTTCCACCACGAAAAAAAATCAGGTGATACCTTGATCCATACTCTACATGTGTACGAAAACCGATTTTGAAAATATTGCTTCGTTATTTTATAAAAAATCAAAAACCAAAAAGTGAGGAAATGGATCCAGTTTCGCCTAAACATGCACATCCTTGCGTTGATCGGCTGCCACCCGATCAAACGTTGTCGCATCTTGCCCAACACTATCCCAGTTCATTGGCAGTGTCACAGCTTTGGTAGAAGGTAGCCGCTCGATGCCCGCTTTTCCACACTTTATGTCCAGTCCAACAAAGTTCCTGCAACGCCACGATGTCGAAGTTGCGGGGATGTAGTTCGTCGTAAATTATCCTGTCACATCCTGCGAAACCTAGTGACTTGCAATGTTCCAAGTTTCCAATCGTAGTCCTTATTTCGTCGCGTGGGTCTTTGCCGATTGTCTCTCGTTTCCTCCTATGTTATTCGCAATGGGGATTTTTACGGGTGGTTTATTGGGCCTACGCCAACACTCCTGTCTTACCGGAGGGCCATCGTGTCAGTTCTGTTTAACATCCCAACCAACACTGGGACGACCACGCTTGGGTCTACCACCTAGGATCTAGCTGGGCGTGGGGCAGCGTTTGTTACTCAGCCGCTGGATGCCAGAACAGACGCTGTTTGAGCCGCACCTCCTTGGTGAACAGACGCTCGCGCCATACCTCCTCAATCTGAAATGAGCCATTTTACGAGACGTTTCGGATCAGCTGATCGCTCATTTCATGAATGAAAATTTGACAGGAGGTTGCGCCCAAGCCCGTGAGTGTTAATATCAATATCAACACTGTTGTCGTTTCGTAAAATAGACTATATTGGAAAGAATTCCAGCTCCAGAAAGGCTTCCTCAAAAAATCTCAGAATGAATTCCTTTAAAAAAATCTAGAGGAAACTTAAGGACGTGGGTTCTTCAAAAGGAGAAACATTTTGGTTTTTGTAAATGTACAGCCCATTGTGAATCTAAAATTTGACACTTGGATAGTTATTTGCCATCGAAAAGTTAAAAAATAACCACGACGGTGGCCCATTTGATATTTGACAGAGGAGTAGTTATTTGGAACAAAATACAGTACGCAGCCAAATCATTGCGAACAAAAAATAACTATCGAACTGTCAAGACTAACCCTGCTCGCGAGTAGGGTTATTTTCAAAATAACTATCGAAATGTCAAATTTTAACTAAAAGTTAAACGAACAAGCGAAATGGTTCACACCCTTAATAATCCTTATAGTGGTTTCGCAGCGCGGTGTCACGAACACTAATGCAAATCTACTGGTTGAAAATATGCCCATTTGATTTTGCTGGGAACAGCTGATCTTTGTTTACTATTTTCAACCAGTAACTCAAGTGGTGTTCGTGTAATGCAGCGTGTACGTACACGCAACACTACTAAAAGCAGAAACCACTATGTGCAGGCAATTCCAGGCGCTTGGACCGGTATGACTTCGAGCCGGAGTTGAGGCCTGTTCCTCCGCTGGGAACAGCATGCGCATCGCATTAGGTACGGGAAGCGGGAATGCAAACAGCACGACTGACGACGTGCACGTGAGCGCCACTATCGTCACATAAAAAAAAAAAATGCGCGCTCCACTGGCTTTTCGCACGTTCGCCACCTTCACCACTGACAGAGAGGAAAGTCGGCCAAAATTTCGGGAGTGTGAAATCGTTTTCTCTCGCGCGAGTCTCCTCTGCTGATGGCGCTTTGTTGTTGGTTTGTTGATGCCTACATATGAATATGTGGTGTTCAACTTCAACCGCTTCGCAGCCGGCGTACAACAATGTAAACAAAGCACCCACCGACCGGATGGGTGAGATGAAAAGGAAAATCGTTTTGGAAAATCTGATTTCACAACAGGGTGCCCGAAAAGTAATCGGAGAGATTCGTAACGCATGCACTGAAAAGATAACAGCAGTGTTGCCACATTTTTATCTGTACCGAAGGCTCAAAAATCTTATTTATCTGTACCAGACATTCGAAAAATCTGTACCCAAAATCTGTACCAAATTTGTACCACATTTGATTTAAAATCGCCTAAAATACACAAAAAAGAGCATTACATTCAGTCTAAACTATGAAAAACACTTAACTCCTAAACTACCAAGGGTCCAAAAAAAGTCGGAAGTCCAACTTCGACAAGGCATTTCTCGGCCGTTTTTCAACCGATTTCAAAACTTTTTTTTGCGATGGAACCGGACAGGTTTCAAGATCATTGTCCATTTGAAAAAATATAAAATAGATGCGTCTACCCAAAGTTATTAAGCAAAAGGCACTTCCTAGTTTTTTTTGAGAGCGCATTTTTTGCGCACATTGATCAATAAAACAAAATTTAAAGCGATGACATATGGTTTTTTCGACTCTAAATCATGCGTACAGCTGGAGTGAACATGTTTATGCAAAATTAGTGATTTTTCAGTACACTGATATTTTATCTTACTCAACAAACTGCTAAAATACCCTATTTTTCACATGAAAGAAGCAATAAATCAAAATTCAAAGCGATGACATATAGTTTTTTTGGTCTTAAATTGTTCGTAGGATTGTACTCGACATTTTTTATGAACAATGAAAATGTTCTAATTACACTCTTATTTTGTTTTACCCGGAAAACTACGAAAATTCCATACTTTTTACACAAAGTAGTCAACAAAACTAAATTTAAAACGATAACATGTAGTTTTTTAGCCTTGAAATGTTCGTAGCAGTTTGGGGGACATACTTGAAGAATAATAGTGATGTTTTTATTACACTCAAATTTTGATTCACTCAAAAATCAACGAAAGTACCACATTTTCCACGCGAAGTGGTTAAAAAAAAATAATGGCTTACAATGCAAAGTAGTTTTTTGCCTTTAAATTATTCGTGAAAGCGTACTGGACGTTCTTGATGAGTAATAGTGATGTTTTCATGACACACTTAATTTATTTTACTCGAAAAGCTACAAAAATACCATAATTTTCACACAAAATAGTCAAAAATTTAAAGCCATAACATGTAGTTGTATGGCCTGAAATTTTCCGTTACAATGTACTGGACCTGTTTTTGATAAAATGTTGATGTTTACATTACACTAATATTTTGTTTTATAAAAAATGTACGAAAATGCCACAAAAAAGCGAATATGTCAAAATTTAAAGTAATAATATGTAGTTTTTCAACTTTGAATTTATCGTAGTAGTTTAGTGGATTTATTTGAACAACCCAAGTGATGTTTTTATTACACTCATATATTATATCACTCAAAATACTAGGAAAATACCACATTTTGCACACAAAGTAGTCATCAAATGAAAATTGCAGTCAATGCATTACAGCTTTTTTTGTAATGAAATTATTTGTAAAAAAGTACTAGACTTGTTTGATAAACAATAGTGATCTTTCAATTACACTCGTTGTTTTCTAAATTTGTTTGTAAAAAATTTCAAACTACTCAAATAAAGAGAACTTACTATGCGCAGCATATAGTCACATGTTGATGTACCGTAAAAAATATATTTTTACACAGATAATGATTTATGATATCTGAGTCTCTGAATCTCAGTGCTTTTAGATTTTTACTCAGGTTGAGTAGTGACTCACTTAGTTATTTATAATTTTAAAAAATTCTTCTTGTTTTGATACAATAAATTGTTTCATACGGATTTTCCCATGATGCTGATACTCTTTGCGTTGCAATCTGTAATATTTTTTGGGATTTAATATGTTTTTCAAAACACTATCAAAATGAAAATGTGATTCTCGCTCATATGAAAATAAATATTGATGACCCAAAACAATTAAAACTGACCAATCCTTTCATTGCAATTATAACTGAGGTATAATATTAGGGAAATTTGCTGAAAAACTATCAATGTTACCCCTTTTAACGGTATTGCTTCAGAAACTCTCCTATATGCATTTGTTTTTCAGCAGTTTCCCAAGAGGTGCACTGAAAGGAGGAACGGAAACTTCTTCGCTGGTTTTCACCCGGAGTTTCTCCCGGGATTTCTCTTAGAGATTTTCAGAGTTCTTTCATGAATTTTCTTAATATTTCCTACCATAGCTTTTTTTCCGAGATTTCCCAGATTTCTTACGAAGTTTCTCTTGCGTTCCTCATTGCAGAATTTCTCGCAAAAAATCACGTGGATTCATCCCGACATGTCTCCGGGAATTTACAACAATGAATTTTGTAGGTTATCTCAGGCAGGAGGTTTTCCGAGAAACACTTCTAGAAAAGTACAGTACTGGACGCATTGACCGATTTTCATACAAAATGCCTAAGTTTGGAGTTCTGTATTTCAGCTTCTAGAGCACAAACTCCGAGAGTGATCTCAGGAGAAACTTCAAAAAACTCTCGCGAGAACCTTTATAAAATATCCCGAATGAAACTTCTGTAAAATCCGGGGAGAAACTCCAGAAAAAAATCACTGAAATTTCTTTAAACTTCGGGAGAAATCCCAGAAACAATTCCTTCAGAAAACTCGTGAAAAACTCCTTTAAAAACCGGGAGGAGCCTTAGTTGAAATCCCAGTAATAGTTTCTGTAAATACCGTAGAAATCCCGGGAAATCTCATGGAGAAGTACCAAGAGGAATACCGAAAACTCCATACAAAAAAAAAATCATCGTCTTATTTTTGCATGATTCGTCGAGAAATGGTGAGACTTTTTTACGCGTTTTTTTTTGGATTTTGAACTGAGTTTTTTTTACGCGGTACGTATCCCCGCGTAAAAAAACCTGACTGTATTATTGTTCAATGTTCATCATTTCACGAAAAAATTCAATTCAAAAAACCAGAATGCATTGCCTTATTATTTTATGTGTTGACTACTTTGTGTGCAAAATGTGGTATTTTCCTAGTATTTTGAGTGATATAATATATGAGTGTAATAAAAATATCACTTGGGTTGTTCAAATAAATCCACTAAACTACTACGATAAATTCAAAGTTGAAAAACATATGATTACTTTAAATTTTGACATATTCGCTTTTTTGTGGTATTTTCGTACAATTTTTATAAAACAAAATATTAGTGTAATGTAAACATCAACATTTTATCAAAAACAGGTCCAGTACATTGTAACGGAAAATTTCAGGCCATACAACTACATGTTATGGCTTTAAATTTTTGACTATTTTGTATGAAAATTATGGTATTTTTGTAGCTTTTCGAGTAAAATAAATTAAGTGTGTCATGAAAACATCACTATTACTCATCAAGAACGTCCAGTACGCTTTCACGAATAATTTAAAGGCAAAAAACTACTTTGCATTGTAAGCCATTACTTTTTTTAGCCACTTTGCGTGAAAAATGTGGTACTTTCGTTGATTTTTGAGTGAATCAAAATTTGAGTGTAATGAAAACATCACTATTATTCTTCAAGTATGTCCCCCAAATTTCTACGAACATTTCAAGGCTAAAAAACTACATGTTATCGTTTGAAATTTAGTTTTGTTGACTACTTAGTGTAAAAAGTATAAAATTTTCGTAGTTTTCCGGGTAAAACAAAATAAGAGTGTAATTAGAACATTTTCATTGTTCATAAAAAATGTCGAGTACAATCCTACGAACAATTTAAGACCAAAAAAACTATATGTCATCGCTTTGAATTTTGATTTAATGCTTCTTTTATGTGAAAAATAGGGTATTTTAGCAGTTTTTTGAGTAAGATTAAATATCAGTGTACTGAAAAATTACTAATTTTGCATAAACATGTTCACTCCAGCTGTACGCATGATTTAGAGTCGAAAAAACCATATGTCATCGCTTTAAATTTTGTTTTATTGATCAATGTGCGCAAAAAATGCGCTCTCAAAAAAACTAGGAAGTGCCTTTTGCTTAATAACTTTGGGTAGACGCATCTATTTTATATTTTTTCAAATGGACGATGATCTTGAAACCTGTCCGGTTCCATCGCAAAAAAAAGTTTTGAAATCGGTTGAAAAACGGCCGAGAAATGCCTTGTCAAAGTTGGACTTCCGACTTTTTTTGGACCCTTGGTAGTTCGCGGGAGTTTTTACCCCCTCAGTAGTTTAAGTGTTAATTTGAGTATACTGTTAACAATTTCCGAACTTTAAAAACAAAAATATCAGTATTAAAAATGTTTTTAATTTGAATTTTAATGTATTTTTCTCAAATTCAAAAAATCTGAACCATTCTGTACCTTTTGCTGAAAATCTGTAATCTGTACCGTACAGAATCTGTACCAAAGAGTTGAAAAAAATCTGTACTTTTACAGAATAATCTGTACCTGTGGCAACACTGGATAACAGTATCAATTGATTGATGCACCAAGCGAAAAAAAATATTGTCTAGCCGGTTGGAATCAAGACCGACATTCAATCAAAAATTGCAATTTTATTGGTCCACAAGTGTCGCAACTGTTTCGCATCCAGTGCGCTGTGTTGATGACAACACCGAAAAGGATGCGCACTACTTTTGGCATGATTAAAAAATGTCGCGAGTTGGGTCACGTTGCGACTTGAGTGTGCGAAGTCCGGTTTGGTGGCGGCTCGACAATATAATTTGCAACAAGTTGCAAAATGATGATTTTTTCAACACGAGTCGTACATTTATCCAACGAGGCTTGCCGAGCTGCACAGTACAAAATAAAATCAAAAAAAATAATTCAAAATTTACAAACTTAACACACAAAACAAACAAACTTAAAAAAAACTAAAACAAACTTGAATGAGCCTCTGCACGAATCTGGCGTACACGCTCGTTGAAAACTACTCTCAGGAGAGTAGAATTCTACTCACTTTTCAATTTCATTGAAACATGAAAAAAGAGAGTGACAGCATTCTGCTAAATTGAGTGATTTTTCACTCACACGTTTTAATTTCGGACAATATTCATTTTTGAGTAACTTGGCATTTTTTCCAAAGTGAGCTGTTTTTCACTCACCCGCTCAAATTTAGGACCGAATTCTATTTTTGAGTAACATCATTCAAATTTCGTGTCGGTAAACCGCCATTACATTTTTTACAAAGTTTTGACCTCTTGCAAATAAAATTAAATTACTTAAAAATCTCTCGGAGAAATTCTTCCAAATTATGGAAACCCCATCTGTTGTTCAGCAGGTAAGTTTTCTCTTATTATCCACCTAATTAGACTGTGGAAATAACTTTGGAATAAAACGAATGAAACAAATTCTTACAGATTCAAATGGACGGCAAGGCAGGCAGCCTTCTCAACTATGATCCCAAACATGTGGAAATTTACGCTATCTTTCTAAGAGCAAACAATCATATCAGTAAGGTAAATAATTTCTCTGCATGTACATAAATAAAACTAACAAAAAATATCGAATTGCTTCCAGTTAACAAAAGTGCAAGACTATGCATCCATCGGAGTGTCCGTAGACCTTGCCGTGGACCGCGGTTACGGCGTTAGATCATCCGAGGGATCACCGCAGCTACGAAGGATATTTTTCAACTTTGTATACATATACATTAATGATTAAATAAATGTTCATTTTTGTTGCTTTCTGGAATTTTGTATTCTATTTATTTCATGGTGGAAAAAGAAAACAATAAAAAAAGATTTTTTTACATCTACTCACTTTTTAAATTTGCGATTTTGCAAGTTACTCACTTTCTACTCACTTTTGATAAAATCCAAAGTTACTCTAAAGTGAGTAAAGGCAAATTACTCTCTTTTGAGCTGTTCCACTTTGTGCCAAAGAGAGTTGTTTTCTACTCACTTTTGAGTAGATTTCAACGAGCGTGTACTGCTCACTCCCACAGAAAATTTGAAAACAGTTCGCACAGTAAAAGTCAAATGTGACTTTTACTGTGCGCGGTGTTTTCAAATTTTCTGTGGAAGTGAGCAGGACAGGGCAAAATCGTACAGAGGCTCATAATGTACTGGCAACCTTTTTTCTCTCCCTTTTTGGCACAGACCTACTGGTCCATATCGACTGGCAACCTTGCCAAGGCGTTATGAGCTGATGCGTTACATTTCATGTGTCAGTATGACAGTTAGAGGGGGCAGCTGCGTGATGCGTCGCGGCATTTTTTCAAGGCTTTTTCTTTCCATCGTTTTCTCTGCCCGGAGGTAGCAGATTGATTGGGGAAGGAACCGTTCAAAAAGATAGTTTCGTAGGAAATTGTCTTCAGTTTTAGTGAAAAATAGGACCACAGCATCCGCGGACCGCTGGTACTTCTGGAAAAGAGGTAAAATTCTTGAAATAATAGCGGATAGCGCAGGATGGTAAGTCTTTCGATTTTCCGTTCCGGCTTTGGGAGTTTTTCCAACATGGAGTCCATCTTTCTTTTCTTCCGTGCAGTCAAAGAAAATGTCTCGCTATCCACACGACGCCAAGGTTTACGTTGGTGAGCTCGGTAACAACGCCAGCAAGCAGGAAATCGAAGATGCATTCTCTTATTACGGTCCGCTGAGGAATGTTTGGGTGGCCAGGAACCCGCCGGGATTCGCCTTCGTGGAGTTCGATGATGCCCGGGACGCCGAAGATTCGGTCCGTGGCCTGGATGGGAGGACCGTCTGCGGTCGGCGCGTGCGGGTAGAGTTGTCCACTGGGAAGGGCGGTCGTGGATTCCGCGGAGGTGGTGGTGGTGGCGGCGGAGGACCACCTCGCGGCAAGGGGGGTCGCGGAGCGTTCAATCCGGACGATCGCTGCTATGAGTGCGGCGGAAGAGGACATTATGCTCGTGACTGCAGGGGCAAGGGCAAAGGACGTAGGAGGTAAGTTGGAAAAGTTGTTTTTATTAATGTATATTGCAGCGAAATGATGCTTAGGAAGGCGTTGCGAGTTTCGGTTGGAAATGAAGAACTTTGAAGAAGTTTACTCCGTTTGAGATATCTTTGGTTCTTCGGTTCTAGCGTAATATTTGAATAGGGATTCATAGGAATAGGATTTACGACTGAAGCACAGTTTCAATGCTGAAGATCCAGTAGCTAGACTTGTAATGCGGTACCAAACACTTTGGTCACACGAGGGATCGCACTCGCAGCTATTCAGCAATACTTGGTTAAAGATGGCTGAGCTCGAAAATATGTATGTACGATTGAGAATCTTTTCAATTTCTATGACGGCGTAGGATAAAGACGCCATATTCTACAGAACAATTTCTTTGTATGATATTTGAATGAAGGGTGATATTATCTAATTGAAGACGGAATACTTCTAGATTTCTTGGTAGGTGATACAAGGAGCTTTCAAAATATGATATTATGACTAACTATTAAAAGCCACGTTCTGGTATTTATTCGGGGATTTTTACAACGTATTAGAAATCATTCTGGGTTTCAACCAAGACATCTTGAAACTCATTAAGAGTTGCTTTTGAGATTCACCAAGAATTTTCTGCAATTTTTACAGAAGTTCCTCCGATTCTTTACAGTTTCCTGCCAAAATTCTTCCAAGATTTTCTGATATCTCTTCAGAAAATCTTTTCCTTCCCTCTTGGAGTTTTCTCTGGGGTTGCCCCAGAATTTCCTTCTGTGATTCCTCCAAAAGTTTTTCTAGGATTCCATCTAGAGGTCCTTCTGGGATTCTTTAAAGGGTTTCTTCTAGCATTTCTATAGGAAATCCTGCTGGGACTTATCCAAAAATTTCTCAGCGAGTTCTTTGTAGGATTCCTATTTGTACGCAGCAGGAGTTTCTTCTGGAAATCTTCCAAGAGATTATGCCGGGTTCTTCCAAGGGTTCTTCCTTTATTCATCTTTGAAATTTGTCCAGAGTTTCTTACTCGGAGTGTCTACTACCTTTAAAACCTGGAAATCTGGGAATCCCCAGGGAATTTACTTTGACAGGGAAAAACCTGGAACACTCAGGGAATATTTTGAACAGGTACTTAGGGAAATATAAAACTAAAAATTTAAGATAAACCATTGGGTTTTATGAAAAACAAGTATCGAACTTTTTAACTTGTATAACTACTCAAAAGATGAGTCCGCAGAGTTTACTACATTGTTGGAATAAACAAACATGATTTTGAATATGTAGTGTACTTGTTTAAAACATGAGCTTACTGCATTCTTTGTAGTAAGAACTTTCAAACCGAATATTTTCTTCGTAATGCTTGAAGTTCTTACTGGAAGCTTGTGTTTCTGTGAAGGCGTTGAAATTTTTTCCGGATGATTATTCCAAAGACAAGTAAAATCAAGAAGGATTCTGGATAACCATGCAAGATGAATAAGAGGAGAGCTGTGGAGCGGATCTGGTGTGATGGTTAGAACACTTGACTATCACGCCGAGGACCTGGGATCGAATCCCACTCCCGACAAACTCACAAAATGTGAGTTCTTCCTTCGGAAGGGAAGTAAAGCGTATGTCCCGAGATGAACTAGCCTAGGGCTAAAAATCTCGTTAATACAGATAAAAAGGAGAGCTCCTAGAACTAGCAGATATTTTCGGAAAGCTGACGATTCCGGTAAGATACTGTAAATTCCATGTGGAAGTGGATAAATCTAATACCTTAAAACCTAGATGGAGGAAATTTCCGCAAGAGGCCCTTTCTGGAACTTCTTTAGAAATACTTCTTTGGAGTACCCGGAATTTCTCACAAGATTCCTTTCATGTTTTGCCACGCCATTTTTATTAGTATTCTTTTTTTAACTCCGCCCGTAGATTTTTCAGCATTTCTACCAGCTTTTTTCCAAAATTCGAACATTTGTTTCTCGGATTCTTCCTTGAACATCTGCCAGGGTTCCTGACTTCCGAGCGATTTGTCCTGGAGCTTTCCACGGGGATCGTACAGAATTTCTTCCCAGAATTTTCGTTTACAGGTTTTTCCGGCATTGCAATATCTTCAATAAATTTTCGTGAAATTTCTTTGAGTTTCTCCCTCTCCTCCTGAATTTCTACAGGAGTTTTAGCCAGAATATTTCCTAAAGGTTCTCGCGAGATGTTCTTTTTTTAAGTACCATCTGAAATATATTCCGTATTTTCTCTTGAGACTTCTCTCAAAAGATTTCTTTCGGTGTTGGTCCTGGGATGAGTTTTTCTGAGTTTATCCTGACATTTGTTCAAGATTTGCCTTTTTGGATTTCTGCAGGAGCTATTGCTGATATTTCTCATGAAGTGCCTTCCGTGAAATCTTTTAGAGCTTTTTTCAGGCTTTTACCCATTGTTATTTAGCGCATTTCTTACAGTGATCCACCTGAGATTGGTTTTTTACAGGTTTTCTCTGGATTATTCCCAGAACTCTCTATCGGAAGTCGTCTCAAAATTTCGGATGCTCTTTTTGGGATATCTGTAATAGTTACACCCGAACTTCTTGCAGAAATCCAGCAGAAATCTTTCGAGAAACTCCGCAAATACATTTCGAGCAAAAAATTGGGAGTCGTTCTGGGAGTAATCACGGGAGAGAATTTTAAGGGTTTTCAAAAAAGAACTCTGTAAATCTCAAAAAAAAAAATTCCGGGATGAGCTACTGGCAAAATTTTGCGAGGAAATCCAAGAGAAATATCGGAAAGCTTTTTGGTAGAACTTTTGCAAGAACCTCGCAAAAATACCGAGCGAAACTCTTGGAACCACTAAGAGAAATTTGTGAAGAAACTTTGATACGTTTATCACCAGCCTTCAGGAGGAATCCAGCGAGAAACTTTAGGCGCATTTCGGAAAAACAATCGCTGGAAAAATCCAGGGAGGTACTCCTAGTACAGACTCTGTGAAAAACTCTTGCAAAAAATCTGATAGAAATCCCAGGAAAAACTCTCAGTAATCCCTAAAGAAAACCGAAACAATTTCGAAAAAAAAACTTCATGGGAACAATTTCGTGAAAAAAAAACCTCTGGGTATAAACTTGGCAGAACAAGAGAATGCCAGAAAAATAAAAACTCATGCAAACCTTGTAGGTAACCTGCGAAAGAAGGAAGGAGGAATCCCGTCAGAAATTCAAGGAAGAATCATCCAGTTTTCCATGAGATTGTCATCGAAATATCAACAAAACTACACCACAAGCGCAGAGATCAGGCATCCAAGCACCGACGAACCGACGTGACAGTGGTGTTTCAAAACTGTCCCCCCTCAATTTAACCCTCTCTTTCCCATGGTAGCACAGGTGATCCACTACTTTGCACTGTTCATTTAACTCTAAAACAAAAACGAGCAGAGAATTTTTGACCAAATCTGGCATAATAGTTCATTAAACATATACACACATCTGACGAAAAAATGGTAATGATCTAACTTATCCTGTATTTGTATGAACAGTGCAAAGTAGTGGATTACCTGTGCTACCATGGGAAAGAGAGGGTTAACGGTCGACCAGCAAAGCGAGCGAACCCTTCTGTCAAATCAGCGCAGACGCAAACCTCTTCCTACATGAACACACAGGGGTTTGGGGTCAAGCTAGCAAATCAACGCGAACCGTTATGAAGGTGGCGGTAGTGTTTGGCTTTTTTTCGTCATGGCATCGGGGACAACAAATTTGAAATTGTTTGTTTCAGCTGTCACGTCGGTTCGTCGGTGATCCAAGTCCCGTTTCCAAACTGTGTTAGGAAATTAATGGTCATATGGTCTGTGGAATTACGGATTGGATTCTTGACTTTTAGAGTGTTTGGATGTCATTTCTTTTCAAATGAAATCTTCGGTAGAAATGTCGGAGCAATTTCTTGTAACATAGCCAAAACAACTCTGGGAAAAATCTGGAAATACTCTTTAAATGATTTCTGTTCTATTTTCGAATAGGTTCAGCAAAAAAAAGTTCTGGGACGAATTCAGCCATGCAGTGAAAGATAAATCTTGCGCATTTTCCATAATATTTTTACTTACAATATGACGATATTTCTGTACATATAATTTTGGAAAAGTATTTAAAATTTGAGGCAATTTTTAGAATTATAAACTTAAAAAATTACCTTCTGGAAAAACCTGGAAAACTCAGGAAATTTTATTTTGTCTTATAAGTAGACACTTTCTCCAAGAGCTCCTTCTGGACGTCCTCCAGGAATTGGTTTTGGGAATCCTCCAGGAGATCCCTCTGTAAATAATCCAGAAGTTACTTGTGGGAGCCCTCCTGGCGTTCCTCACAGAAATTATCCGGGAGTTATTTTTGGAAATCCTTCACTCAGAAGTTCCGCCTTAAAATCCTCAAATTCGCTCAAGAGTGCTTTCAAAAAATCCGGTAAAAGTTCCTTGAGGGAAACCTCTAGATTTTTTTCTTTTGGAAATTCTTCAAGAGTCCCTAGAGAAATCCCTGGATCGAATTCCCAAATCCCAGTTAAACTCATATTCTTTAAAATAACTAATTCCCAGCCGACAATATTCCTAAATAACTTTAAAGAACCTCAGAAGTAGGTATTTCTTGGTGATACCTACTCCCGGAAGAAATCTATGAAGAAATCTGGAGGAATTCACAGAAAACATAAAAAATGAAATCTCTAGCAGGAGTTACTGAAGGAATCCGAGATTGTATTTTTGGAACAATCAAAAAATGAAATCCCGGATAAAAACTCGGTATTAATCTCCAGAAAGAAGTTCCTGGAAGAACAACTAGACGGACAGCTTCCTATGCGATAAACGCTAAGCTATTATAATGAAGTAAAAAACATGGTTTAATTATCCGAGTTGATTTTTTATCCAAGCCCCGAATACGAGTCCGATCTTTGATGGTTTCATGTGTATATTATTTATCTTATTGATATGTACCCAGAGCCGTAGCGTGGTCCCATGGCGCCCTTGGCAAACATCCAGATTGACGCCCCACGTTAATTGAACATTGTGGATTTGCAAAAGTTTGTAGTTAATAATTTTTTTTTCAAAGTTTCTTTAGAAGTTGGATTTTGGGAGTCGCCCAAACATTTTCCACAATGTACGAATAAGTACGAATATATTTTGCATTTCAAGAATTCCACTAAGATCGGCACAATAATTAGAAATGACATTTCAGATTCCTAACATAAATGATGCAATAATTTCTTCAAGAAGTCGTACAGTATTTTTTTCTGGATTTTCTGTTCAACTGAATTTTATTTTCAAAAATACTTAATTGGGTTTTGGAGGTTTTTATCAATCTTATCTATGTTACCAATTTTCAGCGATAAGTTTAATTGGTTTTATCAAAATTTTCCAATAACTTCACCAAAGGTTGCTTCGGAAGTTTAATCAAAATATTTCCCCGGTATGAAAATTTTCTGTAATCATTAGATGAACCATGGAAATGGAGGAATACATGGAAGAATTTCTGCAAACATTTCTATGTGCGTTTTTGTTGGAATCTCTGGAAGAGTACATGCTGGAATCACTGAATGAAATTAGGCAAGAATTTCTGGAGGAATTCCTGCAGAAATATCCGGAGGAATACCTGATAAAGATCCAGGAGACGTTTTAGCTCTTGTTTCCATTGGATTTCACGGAGAAAATTTTAGGAATTGCTGGAGCAGTTTGTGAAGAAATCAATAAAGGAAGAGTTGGAAGAATTTTTGAAGGAATTCCTGGAAAAAGTTAAGAAAAATCAAATCTGTGGAGAAATTTTCTCACGTAATACTTGGAGAAATCTCTGAAGGAATTCCGCATTTATGATTTTCTGAAGTAATTTATGAGGAAATCGATGAAGGCTTTTCAAGAGAGAATCTAGCAGAAATTTATTGAACAAACTCTAGAGGACATGGGACAATTTCTGAAGGAATCAATGCAAGATTTTCCAAACGATGTTACAGATTTTTTTTTATAAAGGAAACTATAGAAGACTTCTTGAAGAAAGCTTTGGTAGAATTTCTGAAGAAATTTTTAAAAGATTTTCTCTGTAGGATTTTTTGAAGAAATTCTCAGAGGCATTTCTTAAGAAAATCTCGGTGGGATTTCTAAATGAGTCTCAGCAGGAGTTTATGTAGAAATCCCTTGAAGCAAATCCATTTAAGAGTTTTGAAGTAATCCTTGAGGATGTTTCTGTAGGAAGTTCTTTAAGAATTTCGGAAAAAAAATCTTCGAGAAATTTCAAGAGGAATCTCCAGAAGAGTTTTTGATTCGATTTTTCTAGGAATTCCTGAAGGAGTTACCGTGAGAGTTTCTCAATGAGATTTTCAAAGAAATCCCAAGAGGAATTTCTGAAAAAACTTTTGAAAAGTTCTAAAAGATTGTTTGGAAAAACAGCAGCGACAAATTTCTAATAATAACCTGATAAAAAAATTAATAAAATCCCTGTATTTGTTTTGTGAAAATAAAAAAAACTTACTGATAGTTTTTTGAAGTGAAAAAGACATGATGATTTCTGCTTTTTTTTTTAAATAACAATAAGATGAACTGAAAGGATTTAAACCTTTGGGAAAGTTCATTCATCTTGTATCATCTGAATATTTTCCATTTTAAATTCTTTTAGTGGGCATTGTAAAATATTTCAATGAATGCGAAGACAACTCTCAGAAGTAATTTCTAGACATTCCCCAGTAAGAACATTTTCGAATTTTCAAAAAGAAGCTTTCATTAGAATTTTGAAAGTAGATTGATTTTTCTTTGCACATAAAAATCTGAAATAGTTTTAATTTCAACATAAACTAGTAGATAAATTCCCAGGTAGCATCAAAATAATCTAGTAGAATCTGATTTTTTAGAATACGGAAGAACGTAAAAAACACGCAATCTATCTTAGATGCTGTAAATAGTGAAATATTGATAACATTCAAGAAAACAACAGCATCATCCTGTTTCTTTCTAGATTTAGGCCTTTTCGGCGCCCCACTGAGGCAAGCGCCCTTGGCGGGGGCCAACCTGGCCAACCGCACGCTACGGCTCTGTATGTACCTACTATTAATTTATTGATGGATGGTTACTTCTTATTCATTCATAGGTGCATTACGTCAAGATTAATGTTAAACTATAAATAACTAGTATTTGAGAGAAAATTACAAATTTCAAATACCTAATACTTTGAAGGTTAACATAAAAGGAATAATAAGTTGACGAATCGAAATAAAATTTCAGGGCCTTATACAAGAATATTGTAGCTTTCATTTGGTGCTTGGAGAACCCAAATCGGTTGACAGGCGGCTGAGATATTTATTATGGTACCCTTGGTCAAAAATATCTCAAAAAGTTAACCTGTATTACTCCCAAGTACTCTTTAAAAGATATCTCGGTAATCAAATGTCCAATCCTAATGAAATTGTATAGGGGAAAAGCGGGTAACACCGTCAGGGTGGGTAAGCCCGTCACCCCAATGATTTTACCAGAAAACAGTGATTTAGTAGCTTTTTGGCCACACGCCTCATTTGTTTTTACCATTTTTACTCTTTCGAGACAAATGATACCAAAATTGACCTGTCAAACACGAAGAAAATAAACAAAACAAACGCACGCGTCATTGTACCAACGGCGGATGTAATATTTCGTCGGTAGAATTTAGCTTCTGAAATACAAAAGAAGTGCAAAAAATAACTTTCATCAATCATGTATTCTCATCTGTACTATTCTTTAGTGCCAAGATACATTGAATGGTCAGTTTCAACAATTATTCAGAAATTACGGTGTAATTTAAGAAAAGTGGCCTTTTCGGGTAAGCCCGTCACTCATCGGCGGGGGTAACATCGTCATGCTCTTCGGATGACCGGATGTTTGTTGAACTGGCTAGGCATTTCTATTAGATGCCACGCAACTACAAACTGATGACCAACCAGGGAAATTTCTATAGGGGTCGCCCATAAATGACTTAGCATTTTATGGGGGGGATGAGTTGTAGTCTCGAATTATGCTACTAGCTATGTGTTACGTATTGGAAAGTAGACTACGAGGGGTGGAAAGGGGTGTCAAAAATCGTCAAAAAATGTTACGTTATTTATGGACGACCCCATATGGGTTTCTCCTGGAATTCCTGCGGGGTTTTTTTCTAAGGCTTCCTTCAGTATTTCCTACGATTTATCCAACTAAATCTACTAGGATTTCTCCAGGAGTTCCTGCTTGGACTCTTCCTGTTCCTTTCTGGACCTTCTAAGGGCATAATTTGTGGATTATTTTTTCAGCGATTGCATATTCACTAGCGCCGCCTAATGGCAGAATCCTGAACCACGTGTCCCGCTTTATGTAAGTCTATGTCATACTGATCAACTTTGCCGAAGACACCAAATCATTGGATTCTGAGATATGAGGTTTGGAAAATTTACATGCCCACTAGCGCCGCCCAGTGGAGGAATTTCGAACTTTGTAACTCATCATCTGTAAGTTATTAGCGTATCCAATATTTTTTCCGAAGACACTATTTCTAATTATCAGGGTCTTGAGCTGTCGCACATCGTAACGATTGGTTGACAACCTAATGGTTCATGTAGTGCAATTTAGCATCAAACTGTTGATGGCGCCTCTGGCGGCCAAGTTACCAACTAATCATATGAACCTAAGTTCTAAATGGTAGATCTTTTCAAACCCTAAAACTTTGCCGAAGAAAGTATTGCGCTCTCTGTTAACACACCCGGGATAATTGGCCACACCCCCATAAGCCCAAATCCCATAAGCTTAGTCTCCTATTAGGCGAATTCCAATTTCGCCCCCCCCCCCCCCCCCCGACCAGTGATTTAACAAGAGTATCAACTGTAGAATGATGAGTAAACCATCACTGCACTTCAAAAATGTATTGAAAATATTTTAAAATTAAAATCTTCAAAAGTATTAATATAAAAATATATATGACGGACTTACCCCATAGGGGTGACGGTCTTACCCGCACTGAATTAAAAACATGAATATTTATTATGGTTGTGTTATGTGCATTGTTCGCCAGAATAAACATTATTTGACAATTCCAATGCACAAGTCTTATAAAAAACTAATGAATCAAATAATCTGCGTACTGAAAATATCAATTTTCGCCCTACATTTATTTTGAAAAATCCAAATACTTAAGGTGACGGGGTTACCCCTTCCTCCCCTAGGGTTCTACTAGAATGTTGTAGCTTTCATTTGGTGCCAGGAGAACCGAAATCGGTTGACAGACGGCTAAGATATTTATTGTGATACACTTAGTCAAAAATCACAAAAGGTTTAGTTGTATAAATCCTAAGTACTCTTTGAAAGATATCTCGGTAACCAAACGTCCAATCGAAAAAAAAAATCAATAGCGTTCTACTAGGATGTAGTAGCTTTCATTTGCTTCCAAGAGAACTCAAATCGGTTGACAGACGGCTGAGAAACGCGCGTGACTTTTTTTGTAACGCACACACACACACACACACATACACACACACACACACACACACACACACACACACACACACACACACACACACACACACACACACACACACACACACGCACACACACACACACACACACACACACACACACACACACACACATACAGACATTTGCTCAGTTCGTTGAGCTGAGTTCATTGGTATATGAGACTCTGCCTCGGATCGAAAGTCGATTTTTCGAGCGATATTTATACCCTTCTTATAGGTGTAAGAAGGGTAAAAAGTGATTGGAATTACGTGATGTTACGGTGCAATTCAATCGTCGTATGAACGTTCCGTCAGGGAACATTTCGGGGGTCCGCGAAATATTTTTGTTATTGTGTAGATAAGGCTTTGCATTAACAGATTTCTCAAATATTACGCTAGAACTGTGTTCTGACTGATCATTGATACCAGACCGATTGAATTTGCTACGGCAAACAGTTAGAATATGCCCAAAAATCTCAATAGCTAACTGGTAAACTGTGTAAGAAAGACCTAATATCAAAACGGTATTTACTATACCTATAATCCTCGCAATGCCATCATCCGTCAATAAGCATATTTTTTTTCTGAATCAATCTGAAAAGCCGATTTTTATTCTGGAATTGATTTTCATTAGAGTAGGGAGCGATGCATCGAAAGAGAGACAGAGAGACGAATTTCCTGATTGATTCAACGTGAATTGCGCCGTCCTCCGGTTGGATACCCCTAAACAAAGCATCGACGCCCTCGTTGAGCACGTTGAATCAGTTATCGGAAATTCATCGCATCGAACCGTCCCCTACGAGTAGCTAGAGAGACATCGAGATCATCGCAGAATCAGCGACGAGCCCAATGTCACGCGTTGTCTGCGTAGCAAAGCATCGTTCTCAAAGCTCCTCAGCTTCGGCTAGTCGGCTAGAGTCGTCACGGGACGAACGCAATGTTTGCCCGAGTTGCAACCGCTTCTTCGTCTGCGCTGAAAGCACCGAGATCTGCTTGACTGCAACTTGCGTTGCAGGCCAGAGTACTTCACCTTAGAATACGTCCCCTGCTTAGTTAGTCTACAAGTCTTCTGTGTAAAAGTCTACTCCAGAGCATCAAGTACCATTTCGTCATGAGTCTTTCTACTGAAACTTCCCGTGAGTGTTGATTTTGTTTAGTTTTTGTTTATTTATTGAGATTTTACCAACTGATATAATACAAGTTTTTTGTAGAGGCAAGCCATGTATAAAAAATACGTGTGGAATCTATTGATTGAAATGATGCATTTAGCTGAACGTCTTACTCAACCAAGCATCATGTAGTTATTTCACGATAAATATTGCTTAAAAAGCTAGTTGTGCAAGATTGATAAATCAACCTATCATATCGCTCTAGAGATATATTTTGAACAATATTTGCCTTCAGGCTTAGATAATGAGTGTGATTTTGATTTTAGGAAGAAAACCTTAAAGCCTTAAAAGCAACTTCTTTTCGACCAGTAAATTTTACCTATTTTTGTTTGATTTCTGAAAAAAAGGCTCAAATCTATAACAAAGTCTTCGCTGAGAAATGGTATCTCTATTGAATCAATTGCTTTTTTAATTAAAGTTTCATTTTTTCGTACATAGATTTTTCCTTCAAAATGTATAGCTTATTCATTAGGTATGTTTAGCAATTTAACCTTTTTTGACCATTAGTAATGCTATTCTATATTCCTGAAAATTTCTAAAATAATCTTAGTTAAATGCTGATTAGAACACACAAAACTCACAGAAAGCCTGTATTCCACGTTACTTTATGGCAATTTGTAAAGGGTTTCCCTGTCGTCTTCGTATAGAAATTTCTGGTAACAAATTAACCCTATAACAGACGCGTCTTCGAACACTTATCAGCGACACCACATTTATGCTGTGCATCACAAGCGTGCATTTTTAATGGTTCGTGTACTCAGTACACGACGCAAATGCTCCTGGGTTAATTGGAATTAGGTATTACCTTAGCTTAATAAGCGACTTCAACATTTAAATAACGTTTCTCAGCATTGACTTGATATCATGAAAATCTCCTTCTAAATAAGAGCAAAGGATGAAACTTAGACCTACCCAAAACTAGAAATGAAGAGTGTTATTTGCCACAAATAGAAAACTCAGTTTACACATCGTACATTACGTGCTTTCATTTTTCATCGCTTGCCCTCTAGATCCCGCAGCCGTACTCCTCGGTCGCGTTCCCGCGAGCTCCGAACTCGCTCGAAGACCAACAGCCGCAGCCGTAGCCGTGACCGCGACCGCGAGCGCGAACGTGATCGCCGTTCCCGGTCCAAGACGCCAAGGAAGTCCGGCCGGAACGATCGCTCTGTGAGCCGTGACCACAGCAAGTCACCCCGGCGGTCCATTTCGAAGGGCCGTTCCCGTAGTCGCTCAAGGACACCTCGTTCGGCGACAAGATCACGTTCCAGGTCGCACCGCCGCAATGGCCACGACTAGGAATGAAATCTGCATCCGAGCCAACGCCAGATGTTGCCAATTGTTCCAGACCACCACCGAGATTGAAACATAGGCAAAAGTTAAAAACAAACTCTTAAAAACATTTAAAACTGAAACATTGATGTCCCATTGATCGCTTTTGACAAGGTTTGAAAGTAATCAGACTATGATTTACTTAATCCGTAGCAGTAGAGGTATCATCATTGCTTACTCCATATTGATAAGTTTTACAATATTAATCAGTTGTAAGGAGAACCGAACTATTTGAGATTGATGGTATTTGATGTAAAAGTCCGATGCTCTAGATAAGATATGACTGTTCCAGTATCATGGCGTATAATAAGCTCTCTGTACGAATCATTAAATCGTATCCTTGCATTTAACGCTGGTTCTCTTACAATCCAAAAAAAGAAATCTGACCCTTTTAGCAAGATGATGAGAAAACCACGTCTTCTCGATTCTTTCTTCTGCCAGAACCGCAGAATCATCAACAAAACAGTATCATAATTTTGTTTGTATGCTTTTTATTTATAAATTTGAACTTACTCTATAATGCAAAAAAAAATATCAATAAAGTATTTGAACTGAGATTTGTCAATGCTACATGTTTTGTTGTTATTTCAATAAAGTATCCGAAATCAGTTACTTGCATCATCATTTATTTGAATATCGCAATTTGGATAACACAAAATCAAACACATCTCAATACTCGGTTTGTTGCTACGTTGCCACTTTCCACTCTTGTCGAATGCTCACCAGACGCAAATTTTTAGTCAATTTTTTAGTCAATTTCTTCTGAAATTTTCTCAAATTACGCTTTTACTTGCTGAAGTTCTGGATGACCTAGAACACGTTAACGGAACCATGCGCCAAGGACCTGTAGGATGTTTCACCGCATCAGTTATGTAACAACATTTCATTCTAATACTTGTAGACCTTAAGGCTTTTACTAGCAGAAGTTGTTCTAGATTTTTTTGGATAATAGTTCTCTACAGAACCATGCTTCATAGACCTATATGATGTTACACGGCATCAGTAATGCAACAATTACCCATTGATTTTGTTTATAGATCTTGAGGCCTTTACTCGCAGAAGTTCTTGGATGCACTAGATCATCTATGAAAATAACTTCTCTGCAGTACCATGCTACATGGACCTTTAGGATGTTAAATACCGCAAATTAAATACCGCATCAGTAATATTACAATAATCTATTGATTATGCTTGATTATAATCTATAGGCCTTAACTCGCGGAAGTTCTTGGATGACCTAGAACATCTTGACATCTCCGTGTTCTATAAATCTGTATGACTTTACACAGTATCAGTAATGTAACAACAATTGATTGAATACGTTAGTAACGGGTGTCCACTAAATAACGAGAATGCTTCCAAAGTGCTCTTAAAAATATATGATCTTCAAAAACGGCAATCTGAATCTATCTATCATAAAGGTTTAACACTGTACTTTCATGGAAAAATATAAAATTTTAGACAATTGAACGTAGTAATTTGTACAGCATATTTGTGTAGTGATGTTGGAGCAACTGCTTTGTACGACTTTTAAAATTTAACTTTCACGCATTTTCTGCATCTGTGAAATAGTTAGTTGAAATAATTGACTTCCAAGCTACCTTTAGCATCTACACACTCAAACAACAATAGGAAAAAAAATTGGGGATACTGACTGGTTTTAGTGCTTTGATGGCAGCCTTTTCTCGTAAATGACGTTTATTGAAATTTCCAAAAAATGCCATTTTTCTGTATCATAAAAACCTATAAAAACGTGTCAATGTAATTTGTGCACTGCGGTTCATTGTTGACCTTTTTGTGTGCTATTTTATTTTATAACAAACCATTTACATGTTGTTCAATGTGTAAATGTGATTTGATGTGAATATTTGATATTTTACACGGCATTCTATTGATTTATCCAGCCCATGACGCAAAAGTACGTTTAATGATGTGAAATGATTTCATGCTTATTGATTTAGCTAGTTTACATCTATTTCCATCAGGATCTGTTTCTAGGGATGCCAGGTTGTAGAGTTCATTCAAAACTGGACAGATTTTAGGTTTTCTTTTAACTTTTTTACGGTTTTTTTTTAGCAATCGGTAGAGCCGTCCAAGGCGCTTAACTAGTGCTTCCTGTTTCAATGTCGTTTTCTACAGAACAGAATAAGTTGAAACAAAATAAAAAATACGCTGACTTTGTGGATAAATAGATGATTGTTTTGCATAAAAAAACTTTTTTCTCTATGGGCGCTTGTAATTTTTTAATCAGTTGCTAAAACCATTCTCGTTATTTAGTGGACACCCGTTAGATCTTCAGGCCTATCCCAACTAACATTTTCAGCGCTATAAGCTTCAGTCATTTGCTTTCTGTTGTGTAACCATTGAGTAAAAGCAGTCAACGCTGAATAGAAGGAAAGCTAGTCAAATATAAATCATAAGCTAATACACGACTGCAAAACAAGCACCATACAGCTACCAAACTCGGTTTTCAGAAATCCATTGCTTGTCACTGGGGCTGCCTTTACTCCACCCTATTCCAACTCCGGGAGATTTCCCGGAAGATGTGAAAACTTGAACACATCGAATAGGAGTCCCCACTAACAAAACAGCTGCTACTATACAGTACAATTCGTTATAATGACAAATCCCCAAACCAGCAGCGCTTTAAAGGCCGTTATGCGATTTCATTACGGCTAGAAGCTGTAATAAAGAAAGTGTTGGTTTACCAACACGGCTTGTCAGATCTAAACATTATTGTCAAAACAAACTTCAAGCGGGATATATAGCTACTACACAAATTCTTTACAGCTATCCATGTATGTGCTGTCAAATTATTTGGGTTGCTTTTATTGCACTTCAATTCAATGCCAGACGATTTGCCGGAAGATGTGCAAATCGAGTAAGAGTCCCAGCCACTACAACAGCTGCTTTTATACAGTACGTTTTGTAATGTTGCCAAAACACAAAACAGCAGCGCTTCGTAGCCGTTTAAAGAACACTCTTTCAGCTAGAAGCTGTGAAGAAGAATCTGTTGGCGCAACCACACAGCTTGTTCAATGTAAACATTATTGCGTTTGACGTTTCACAAGCTTTTACAGCAAGATGAAGTTGGGTAAGGTTTCTTGTGGCACAATTATGAAGCCTTGTCTGGAGTAAAACAAAACGGGCTATTTTCTATGTTATTTATATATAGCAGTGTGGCAGCGAGGACACCATCGGGACCAGTGGATACGGAGATCGGGAGTTCGATTCCAAGTAGCGGCAAGTACTTTAATTATTCAATTTTAAAAGTGATAATTCCAGTTCCACATGTATTGCGTCACGGTATCCATAACCCAATTATATTTAATCGTTTAATTTGGGGATACCGTAAAACTATTATTTAACAACTGTGAAAAGGCTGAAAAAGCGCCTTCTCAAGATGTTATTCAGTTAGTGGTTACATAGGAGCCGAGAAAAGAGCTATGACTAGGTGGCATAGAAGCTGATCGCACAGCATGTACAAGCTGATTAAGTTCGCCAGATTTATTGGTATAGGGCTTGCATAGAAGCTTCCGTCCATATGTACAACACAGTAACTCAGCATCAAGCCGTATTAAGGACGCTTTGTTGACGTTTACATTCACAATAAATGTTAGTTGGGATACTCGCGGAAGTTCTTGGATGTCCTAGAATATCTTGGAAAAGTACTTCTCTAACAGAACAATGCTGTAAAGACCCGAAGGATGTTGCACCATATCAGTATCTAACTTCAATCCATCGATTACGCTTGTAGATTTTGAGGCCACTACTCGCGGTTCTTGGATGCCCTAGAATAATCATGAAAACAACATCTCTTCAGAGCTATGCTCCATGGACCTGTAGGATGTTACACCGTATCAGTAATGTAACTGCAATCCATCGATTACGCTTGTAGATCTTAAGGCAACTACATATCAAGAATCAGTTATTTATCCATTAATTTAAAACCCTCAGAATGTTTTATGTAATTTATGGAAATCATTGTATTCAAACTTAAATTTTGATCTGGCTGTTTCCAGAAAGAAATATTTGATCATAGCAGGATCAATATTTGATATAATTTGCTCTATTTTTGCGTTCAGTTTTAGTGTTTACTACTTATAAACGTTTTGTTTCAGGAGAATTCAGGTAAATCTAGGCATTCCCTTCCCTCCCCTCAGCTGTCGCAAATGCGTGGCCAGGACAGCACTCGATCGTTGGAGGATTGCGTCAGTGTTGTCTAAGAGTCAGAGATTAGTCCCATATATTTGTGCTTTGGTAACGGACAGGAAGGATGCAACCCTCATAACAGCGATCCAGGGTTGTACCACCTACGAATTTGTGCGACTTGCTTAATGCTAATGCTAATTTATTCTGAAATTTTCACAAGGAAATCTATAGAATTTATCAAGAGCACGCCATGGACTCTTCCTTATTTCAGTAAGCCAATTTATCAATTCAAAAAATTCGGGCTGAAACTCATCAAAATAATCTGCTTTAACCTTCCTTTTGCAACACGTTGGGAACAGCTCGCTGGTGTAGGTACGGTTTGGGTATAGTAGTTTACGCAACAAGGTGCAGAATGAAGACTTTTACAGCACGAGTCGTACATTTATCCAACGAGGCTTGCCGAGTTGGATAATTACGACGAGTGCTGGAAAAATCGAGTTCTGCACCGAGTTGCGTACAACGTTTTTTGCAATTTC
This sequence comes from Aedes albopictus, assembly GCF_035046485.1. Classification (NCBI taxonomy): domain Eukaryota; kingdom Metazoa; phylum Arthropoda; class Insecta; order Diptera; family Culicidae; genus Aedes; species Aedes albopictus. Next base: position 228,573,328 of record NC_085137.1, on the reverse strand, counting down.
ATTAACTATCGCTTGAGGATAGATTTTAAAAAAATTTTCATCAAACTGTACACTGATGTTCATAGCCATGTTTAAGAAAGTCTGATCATAACAGGTTATACTGTGCATTTGTCACATTTTTTCAGAGCTGCGTCCAGAAATCACCAAGAAGTTGATCAAAACTGAAAACAGTGCTGTAATGGTTCATTACGCAACGCAAATGAGTGCTGTAATGAACCATTACAGCACTGCTAATTTGGTGTGGGAAAGTAGACCTTTTCCTGTCAGATTTGCGTGAGGTAAAACAGCCTATTACGATGAGAAATTGCAAAAAAAAATTACCCTAATGCCAAAGGAGGATTAAATTCATGCTAGTATTCCTTAAAAAAACAGCAGTTTTGGTGTTCTCCGATATGAATAAGTCGTAAGCTGTCTAAGTACCGTCAAGGCGCCATTCACCGTGGGGGCTCCATTCACCATGTGCCTTCGAATATTTTTTCATTATTTCCATATTATGATTGAATGATATGACAATTTCCCTTCAATTGCACCAATACACACTAATGTATTGTTACCATGTCAAAACGCTCATTGAAACATTTAAAAGTATCATTTTGACTCTAAACTGTGTTTACATGAAGCGGGTTTCTGCTCGTTCACTGCATTCATAGTGAAAAATCGAAAACTGCGCTAAGGTGATTTAAGCGATAAACTAAATGTAGTAACGTTTTTATTCCACCAAGAAGCAATTAAATTCACATATCAGGTATGTATTTTGCATTACCGAAGTAAGTTTAACAAGAAAGTTCGATTACTAGTACTTTTTAATTGAAACAAAAAGGCACGGTAAATGGGTACCCTAAAAATCAATGCACTAAGGGCCAGAATCGCAATCTAGCGGAACTAAATTAATTACTCCAAAACGAAGCATTTCCGACACATGGTGTCTTCGACAAAGTTGTTTGACATAAGCAGGGGCATCTATTTCTTAGAACGTAGTAGTTCGCAACTCGCCCGCATAGGTGGCGCCATCATCTAACTTCTTTGTTTTACGTCCTAGAGACTTGGCGTCTTCGGCAAAGTTGTTTGTTTTGGCAAAATAAACAACTCTTTAGTTATTTAAAAAATAAAAACTAATCAATGAAAAAACAGTTTTTTAAGCTAATTTTGACATTTTTACCAGAAACCATGTGAGTTTAAATTTTTTCCTAATGCATATGTGTCAAGCCAATCACATTGTACGGGAATATGTTGAATATTATCATAAAAAATTCAAAATAAAAATACAAATTCGTAAAAACAGTGTGAATTTCAAGCCTTAATATCTCACAAAGCGCAAAAAATCGCAACATCAAATTTTCAGCAAATACGAAGCAATACTAGGTGAACATACTGCCAAAAATTTGGAGAGGTATTTTTTGGTGTTTTTGAGATAATAGCTTTTAAGTTACAGTATAAATATAAGTAATGCCAGCATGTAACTTTTTACTGTTACACATTAGAGAGTTTATGTCTTCGAAAAAGTTGTTCATTTTGACTAAATAAACAACTCTTTCTTAGACGTCAAAATTCCACGGCCTACTGTTTTCGAATTATTGTATATAAATTAGATGTTATTGATAAAATCTGATAATAAAATACATTTTGATGCAATACTATGAACTATTTTTTATAGTTTTTACTTTTACGATACATAGAAGTTCAAGCAAATGTCAGTTTACTATTGTCAGCATGGGTCAAGATATCTTTTAATTTTTTGCATGTTATTTTCAAAGTGTTTTAAGCTTAACCTATTTTGTCAATCATTTTAAGTTTTAGAGCGCGAAATATCTTATCGAAAGCTTGTGGATCTGTTTCTGGATGGAAAGGACGTTGATCGAAGATTGTGAAACAGATGCTCTACGAAACTGACATATCCATGACCTACTATGTATCATAAAAGTAAAAACAATAAAAATAGTTCATAAAATTGTATCAAAATGTGTTTTATTGTCATTTTTTATCAATATAATCTAGTTTATATGCAATAATTCGAAAACAGTAGGCCGTGGAATTTTGACGTCTAAGAAAGAGTTGTTTATTTAGTCAAAATGAACAACTTTTTCGAAGACATAAACTCTCTAATGTGTAACAGTAAAAAGTTACATGCTGGAATTACTTATATTTATACTGTTACTTAAAAGCTATTATCTCAAAAACACCAAAAAATACCTCTCCAAATTTTTTGCAGTATGTTCACCAAGTATTGCTTCGTATTTGCTGAAAATTTGATGTTGCGATTTTTTGCGCTTTGTGAGATATTAAGGCTTGAAATTCACACTGTTTTTACGAATTTGTATTTTTATTTTGATTTTTTTATGATAATATTCAACATATTCCCGTACAATGTGATTGGCTTGACACATATGCATTAGGAAAAAATTTAAACTCACATGGTTTCTGGTAAAAATGTCAAAATTAGCTTAAAAAACTGTTTTTTCATTGATTAGTTTTTATTTTTTAAATAACTCGAAAACAGTAGGCTGTGGAATTTTGACGTCTGAGGAAGAGTTGTTTATTTTGCCAAAATAAACAACTTTGCCGAAGACGCCAAGTCTCTAGGACGTAAAACAAAGAAGTTAGATAGTGGCGCCACCTATGCGGACGAGTTGCGAACTACTACGTTCTTAGCAATAGATGCCCCTGCTGATGTCAAACAACTTTGTCGAAGACACTATGTGTCGGAAATGCTTCGTTTAGGAGTAATTAATTTAGTTCCGCTAGATTGCGATTCTGGCCCTTAGTGCAATGGTCTCCATTCACCGTGCCCCATATTGTCCCATATATCTAGAAAAAATCGAAAATTTAAACATTCGTTTTTCTAATAAAATCTTGCAAGTTATTACTTGAAATGAATTTAAATGAAGAAAATTCCCTTGGCTGGGTTGTTTTGATCATTTTTAAACAAAGTAGAATAAAATTTCTCATACACGGTGAATGGGTCCCTACTACCACGGTGAATGGTGACCTACCACGGAATTAGGCGACCCTACTACCCTTTACTAATTGTACTATATCACCAAATTTTGTGAAAAATTTTCTACTTCTGTGGATATTGCTTTAATTTTAACCTATAATGAAGGCAATTAAAAGCGGCACCAACAATGTATATGAGACTGGTGTCAAATGACAGCCCTTATTTGCCCCGAATCCTCTTAGATCCACGGTGAATGGTGCCTTGACGGTAAAATCAAATTCAAAAGTTCTATTTCTTATTTCTTAATTTCATATTTCTTAACTTTTCATATATTTCTTAATTTCAAAAAAAAATCCTTTAATGCTTCCAAGATGTGTAGAAAATTTTTCAAAATGTTTTTAAAAACTAGACAGAAAAAAAACAAATTGTGCAGAAACTTTTTGACTCTTTAACGTTGAACAATTCGTCATTGAAATCATCGTCATCATCAAATATTTGAAAGCAGTTTTTTCGTTCAAAACAAAAGTTTTTGCTATGAAAATAGATTCACTGTACTCCACATGCGGAATAGAATGTAGTGAATATATTTTCATGGTCCTTGTTTTGATTTACAGCGAGAAAACTGCTTTTTGTTTTCCGAAAAATGATGACGGATGCTTGAGCCTTAAGAGTAGAGTTTTGGAGTTCTCCTAGCAATCGAAGATTTTCTTCAGGATTTCCAATAAGTTTTCTTAAGCAATTGCTCGACAAAATATATTAATTAGTTTTGGAGTCAAAATTTCAAATTTAATAAATAGCTGAATAAATAGTTGCAGTCTTTCTCGAAAGAATCAAAGCATATCACAAAAATCTTACCAGTAGACAATAATTTAAAGTTCTCATAACAAAACTAAAATCAAGAGAAGATTCTTGCAAAACTTTTTTTTTCTCCTGTTTCACATTTTTGTTCGCGAAGTGAAATTTTGTGGGGCCCCTGAAATGTGGGGGCTCGGGGTCCTGGCCCCCCTGCACAGTGGATGAAATCACAAAAAACACGATCGTGGGCATTTTGTTTGTGAAAATATAATAATGTGATATATATATATATATATATATATATATATATATATATATATATATATATATATATATATATATATATATATATATATATTAGACTGGGTCAACAAAGTCGATTTTTTGGAACAAAGCTTTTTCGATTCATTTTAGCGTCCAAAGAAACTGTGCAAAATTTGGGAGCGATTGGTTGCTTCCCCGTATTCCGCTTTGTGATTGAAATTTGTATGGAATTTAGTATGGGAAAACGTGCTTTTTTGCATTTTTCTCATAAATTGAAATTTTTCGTCTAAAACGATCTAACCATTGACGTTAAAGTATAGCCTAGGATATGCCGAGAAACTTTGCCGAATACCGCAAAGTGATCCGATACTTGTGAAAAAAGTTATAACGTACAGATTGCCCAGTGGTGCTTAACATTTAACATGTAAAGGAATAACATCAATAATAAAATCTCAATTTTTGGCCTAAGTTACCAGGCGAATAACTTTTTTCACAAGCATCGGATCACTTTGCGGTCTTCGACAAAGTTTTTCGGCATATCCTAGGCTATACTTTAACGTCATCAGTTACATAGTATTAGACAAAATAATTCAATTTATGAGTAAAATGCAAAAAAGTACGTTTTCCCATACTAACTTCCATACAAATTTCAATCGCAATGCGGAATACGGGGACGTAACCAATCACTCCCAAATTTTGCACAGTTGTTTTGAACGCTAATATAGGTTGAAAAAGCTTTGTTCCGGGTTGATTCGATCCAATTTAAAGTTTCTTCATACAACGTTGACCCACTCTAATATATATAGATGTAGTTGATTCCTTAATTTTAAGTACATCGATAAATTTATGTGTTATTGAATAGTAAGTAAGTATTTTTTTTCATTAGATCATACAAATTTACCTCTTTCATAAAACGAATAACATTGTTGATACTATCTAAATTATCTTTCAGAGAATTTACTCCTTGAATAACACCGCTAGCCATGATGGTCTCCCATAGCGGAATGTCCGAAAGAGCTTGAAACTACATATTGAGAAAGCATCATGTCTACAGGTCGTAAGCCCTGATAAAGTGTGGAACGTTTTGATGGCTGTGATCCCTGACCATCATGTCAAAAACCCAGGGATACCCAAGTGACCATTAGCGTGGGACACAAAAAGACATTTTACTCCTGTACACTTTTTGAGTTCCATTTTGGCCCCATATCAACTGTGCAAAATTTCAGCTATATTTTAGCGCCAGCCATTTTAAGTTTTCATACGATTTAGTATGGGGAAAATCACTTTTTCAAAGAAAAATCGCCACAGGTTGCCCCTTAATTTTTGTTGGAAATTTTACGAGGAACCAACCCTCCGAAGACCGCAAAGCGATCTAAGGCACGTAGAAACAGTTATTGACTGAAAACCAAATGGCATGCAAACGCTGTTCAACATGTAAGGAATAACAATAAATAATAAAATCTCATCATTTTATCGATCGGGTGAGGCCTAATAACTTTTTCCACGAACGTCGTATCGGTGTGCAGTCTTGGGAGGTCTGATACCTAGTGAAGTTTTCTACGGAGATCATTCATCGACTTAATTTTAGGGATCTAGGGGTGACTCCTAGCGATTTTTCTTTGCAGGAGTAAAATTTCCCCATAGTAAATCGTATGAAAAACTAAGAATGGCGGGCGCTAAAATATAGTTTTTCCGATCGATCTGAAATTTTGCACAGTTGATATGGGACCAAAATGGAACTCAAAAAAGTATACAGGAGCTTGACTTTTTCCATTTTTTCATTTTTCCATATAAACCGTGTACCAGGCTAGTGACCATACTGTTAGGGTGTAGGGGTTGCATGTGTGAGGCACATAATAATATATATTATATTATATTATATTATATTATATTATATATTATATTGACAGGCATTGCTATGGATCGTTAGGGCTGAGTAGGGTCGGGGAATGGATCTACGATTGCTGACGAAGATATCACCAAATCAGTTTTCCATGTTTTACGAAAGACCCCAAGCTTTTGGCCGATACATCATATTGAGGGGTGACCCCAAACTTTTGGTCGATGACATCAAGGATTAATTTACTTAATAACCTTTTTTCTAGATTTTTTAGCTAAGTTCTGTAAAAAGCAGTTGAAAGCTAATAGAAAATGGGTCATATAACCGCTCTCATCTTAAAATTTGGTCGACCCAACTTCCAGCGACACTGCCGTAAGTTTATATTCATTTTTTAGAAAATTTGGCAACTTTGGGTTAAATTTACATACAAAATTTTTTGAAAAAGTTTCTTTTAAATCATGTTCAAAGTTTCTTTGACTTATTATCTTTTGAATGAAACCTAGTGTTTTGAAATCGGACGCAAATTGGCTTCTTTAGCGGTGTTGAGACAGTTCCATATTCTGAATCTGCATGCGAAACTAAGTCGAAATCCAAATTTTCATGAATTTTGGTGCCCGGGAACCTATTTAAAAATCAACTTAAAGTTTGTATGGGAGCGTTTTGTCGAATCACCCCTCGTTGCATTTTGTACTGGGTGGAGCTGTCAAGCAGTTGCCTAGTTGTCAATAGGTGATTTCGAAAAATCTCTTTGAACTTGATTTTAGATACCAAAACAAAGTTCTAAACATCTGAAAAAAATCATGGTGGCTCAGAAAAAAGTGCTCTTTCGTATAAAATCGAAAAATCAAAACATTTTTCAAAATTTAAAAACCCAATTGGCGGAGATATGGGCCTAAAAAAATGACATGTTTTTGAGGGGGTGACCCCAAACTTTTGAACGGGAGTGTATGTGTGGTCTAGTCGTAATCTTGTTAGAACTACTGAATCTCTCCTTCCGAACATATTTATACACGGTAGATAAGATGTTGAATCACGAATTTGACGATATTTGTTATCTGTAGTGTTTTTCCATATATTTTCCCATGAATGCAATAATTTCGCTTTTGCTAAATTTCTGAAGTCTTTCGCTAATAGTTCCCCCTGCGGAGTTGACTCTGACAATGCCTCTTTTGCTGCTTTATCCACTGTTTCATTGCCAAGAACACCGATATGGCTCGGTACAAAAAATAATTTTATTGTTTTCAGAGTTTGTTGACATAAAAATATATTGTCAAAGATATTTTGTAATATTGGATGATTAGAAAAAGGTTTGACAGTGCCAGAAGTGAGCTCAGTGAATCAGTAATTATTACAAATTTGTCATGATGAGAAGTAGTAATTTCCATGATAGCGTGTAGTATTGCTGATAACTCAGTGTTGTAAATTGAACAGTTATTTGTAAGTCCAATTTTTCTTACTGTTTTTGAATTTTCATCAAAAACTGCACAAGCAGTGACGGAGTCGCGGAAGATCGCTTTATAAACATTAGGATTTGTAGTATGTTTAGGAAAACCACTAAGCTCAATATTAATATCAAGTTGAGAAAGCAACCATGGTGAAACTTTACTACATTGTTCAGTTTTTATGGATGGCAATTGCAGATTTAAATGGTTCAAAATTCGTGTACACTTTGAAAGGAACGTTCGATTTTTACCGCTACAGTCAGCTGGTGCATTTTTTATCATATTCAACATAGGGTGAGATTGGTGTTTTAAAATTCGGGACATTTGAAACAGGGTGTGTTGTTCTCTTCTAAAGCTCAATGGTAAAAAATTAGTATCTACTAATATGCTGATTACTGGAGATGTCCGAAAAGCTCCACTTGCCAAACGCAACCCTTGATGATGGACTGCATCTAAAGACTTTAAAAGTTTCGATGAAGCGGAAGAATACACGCAGTCTCCGTACTCTAAGCGCGGTAGTACAAGAGAGTTGTGAAGTTTAATTAGTGTATTTCGATCAGTTCCCCATTTAATACTCGACAACGTTTTAATAATATTCATAGCTTTTAAAGAATTTTTCTTCGCATTTTCAATATGGGTTCGCCATGAAAGTCTTTTATCAAAGATCATTCCAAGAAATTTTACTTCCTCCACTTCTTTGATTGGCTCGTTAATGATAAAGAATTTCAAATTTTTACTATGTTTTCTCCATTTACAAAAGTGAATGCAAGATGCTTTTGATATAGATATTCTAAATCCGTGATTAGAGAGCCATTTCTGCATTTTATTGATTGAAGATTGTATTCGTTTTTGGATAGAGTTTAGGAAATTTGATGACATATACAAGACTACATATGTATATCATCGGCATATAGGAGTATTTTGCATTTTGAGTCAATTTGTTCGATAATGTCATTAATTGCAATAAGAAACAATGTTACGCTAAGAACAGCGCCTTGAGGAATCCCGTTTTCTAATTCATAATATGGAGTTGAGTATGTATTCCCTTGTAAAACGCGAAAATTACGATTTTTGAGAAAATTTTTAATGAAACTTAACATGTTTTCATCTATTCCAGCTGATAATAATTTGTTCAAAATTTACCGACGCCATGTTAAATCGTATGCTTCCTCCAAATCAAAAAATATGGCGTAGGTATGCTGTTTCTTCAAAAAAGCTTCTTGAATATCAGTTTCAATGATACTCAAACTGTCAATGGTTGATCGCCCGCGGCGAAAACCAAATTGAAAATTGGACAATATTTTGTTGGTATCGATGTGCCATGTTAATCTTTTGTTAACTTTTCTTTCAAGGAGCTTGTAACTTGTTAACGAAATTGGACGGTAGCTAGATGGCAAGGAAGGGTCTTTTCCAGGTTTGTTAATTGGAATCAAGATTGCAAGTCTCCATTCATCGGGGAACATTTGTTGTGTCCATATACGGTTATAAAATCTCAATAAATATCTTTTTCCTACTTCAGGCAAATGCTTCAACATCTCGTAGTGGATCATGTCAAATCCAAGAGAGGATCCTTTTGTCAAGCTCAATGCAATTTGGAATTCGAGCGTGGAGAATGATTTGTTATAAGATTTGTCGTTATTAGTAATTATCAGGGGAGCTTTCTCGACTTTTGTTTTGTGTCTTTGAGAAGACGAGGAGTAATTATCAGAAGATGATATTCGAGAAAAATGTTTTCCTAGCAGCTCAACAATGTCAGGACGGTTTGAAAGAATTGAGTTATTTTGTTTTAAAGAAGTGATTAGATTGGATTGATGTCTCCCACTGGTGCTCCTTATTTGTTTCCAAATAAGGGTTTGCGGGACATTAGAGTTAATGGAAGCTACCATTTTTCTCCAGGATTGCTTACTATGATACCGCATAAGAGCCCTAGTCTTGGATTTAAGTATTTTATAACATTTTTCGTTTTCAGATGTTAGGTGTTTCTTGAAGAAATTTAAGCTATGTTTCCTGTCTTTAAGTGCTTGGGATATAGTATTATTCCACCAAGAAACAGACTTTTGCCCAACTTTACCGGATGATTTTCTGATCGACTGATTGGCTGCGTTTATAATCGTTTCTACAATGTGTGAGTTTTGGTCATCAATTGGTTTGTCGAAGAAAGAATCGTCAAATTCTACTAGAAGTGAAAACTTGTCCCAATCAGCCGTCTTCAAAATCCAATGCGGTCTTTTTTCATCAACTACGCGAGTATTGAGAGGTTTTATAAAAATAGGGTAATGGTCACTGTTGCAAGCATCGTCGTAAACATTCCATGAGAAAAGGGTGCTCAGTCAAGCTGAACAGATAGCAAGATCAATACATGTTTCGTTGCCGTTGTTGGGATTTAGGCGCGTTCCTCTACCATCGTTAAGAATATTTAAATCAAAATTAATTATTAAATTTGCAATAATTTTTCCACGGTTTGAATTGATCTTCGAGCCACACATGTAATGGTGGGCGTTAAAATCTCCGAGAATTATGTACGGTTCTGGTAGTTGTGTGATTAGTTTAGCAAGGTCGTCATACTGGATTTGTTCGTTAGGAGGAAGGTAGATGTAACATAGCGTGAATTTGAAAGGGTATAATAGCTCAATTACCACAGCTTGTAATTGAGTATCTACGTTGTAGCTACGAGAGACAAATTGAGATCTAACCAAAGATTTTTAATTTTTAATTCATTATATTTGATCTAACCAAAGTCAATACACCACCACGTGCTCTATCGTTCTCGTTATCAGATATAAAGTCGCGTCTATAGAGGTCAAAATTTCGAAAAGAAGCTGCCTTACGGTGTTTAAGATGAGATTCTTCTTCTCTTTCTTCTTGGCGTAACGTCCTCATTGGGACAAAGCTTGCATCTCAGCTTAGTGTTCTATGAGCACTTCCACAGTTATTAACTGAGAGCTTCCTCTGCCAATGACCATTTTGCATGCATATATCGTGTGGCAGGCACGAAGATACTCTATGCCCAAGGAAGCCAAGGAAATTTCCTTTACGAAAAGATCCTGGACCGACCGGGAATCGAACCCGTCACCTTCAGCATGGTCATGCTGAATACCCGTGCGTTTACCGCTTCGGCTATATGGGCCCAAGATGAGATTCTTGTAAGCAAATAATCATTGGATGATACTGAGCATCCAAGGTTTTGATTTCCTGAAAACTATTGTAAAAACTGTTGTAATTCCACTGGATTATTGAGTTTTTACAATCCATTACTGGAGAGAGAGACATCATAGGCAGATGATCTGCTACTACCACTTGAGGATGACGGAGCAGCTTTCATTCTTTTAACATCGTGTTCATATTCGTCGTGATCGTTAGTGTTGGGAGAGAGAGGGCGAGATATCTTGGCTACATGATAGTCCATGGCGGTTGCACCAAATATAAATATCCTGGGTTGCACCTTCGAGATCTGAGTCTGTGTTCAATGTGTTAGTCGGTGAGAGTTGAGAGTCTGATCGTTGTTGCTGAGTGATTGAGCTTTTTGACAAGTCTTTGGGATCATTAGCGAGCGGTTGAGAGATTGAGATCTGTACCTGACTGTTCCTAACAACTTCACTGTATGTGTTTGTGTTATTGGGGTACCTAGCTTTGTATAACTCGAGGGCCTCCCTGTTGATAACGTTTTCGGTGACCTTGATACGTGTAATCTCTTGTTCGGCCGCAAACACTTTACATTTGTTCGACCACGACGCATGTTCTAAGCAGCGTTACCAGATCTACGGAATTTTCCGTAGATCTACGGAATTGCGCTTATGTTACGGAACTACGGATCCGTAGAATAAATCTACAGAAAACCCGGTTTTTATACGGAAACCTACGGAAAGCTACGGGAAATCTACGGATTTTCAACCTGAATCTACGGAATAAAAATTCTGAAAATTCTCCCCCCCGCTCATCAATTTTCATCTACGGAAGCACTTGTAGAAAAATCTGACAACACTGGTTCTAAGGAACCACAGTTCCTGCACAGCAATCCTTAGATGTGTGACCTACCTGGCAGCAGTTGCTACATACCTCTTCCCTTGAACAGAACTTACGAGTGGCCGAAAAATTGACACTTGTAGCATCGCATCGGACGGGGGATGAACAGGTGCACACTTAGGTGATGGAATCCTACCTTGACGCTCTCGGGAACTCCAGTTGACTTGAATGTAAGAATGTAACTGTTCGTAGTGACCAGTTTGCCATCCTTCTTTTGCTTCATGACTTCAACACTGGCTACTCCTTAGTCTTGAAGATCTTCCATGATTTCCTCTTCCGTAGCGTACCGAAGATCGGCACATGTCACGATTCCTTTCGTTTGGTTGAGTTTAGCGTTTTCCTCTACTGCAATCTCCATGTCGAACATCATTTTAGCACGAAGCAGCTGGTTTGCCCGGCTGATACTTTTCGTTTTGACTAGCAACGTTCCGTTCCTCAGTTTGATGATGTTGAGTGTGAAGTGCCCTGTACCGTCCAGGGGCTGCATTAAACACTACACGGAATGTGATATCTTTCATTCATTACAGGCCGACGACATCTTTTTTAATAAACTATATTGAAGTATCACAAACCATCACTTATCTTATATTACAACGATTCACTCTTTCTCCTTAGTATTGTTCTAGTCTTTCCTAACAACTTTTTACAAATTACATTACACTTTTCACTTAATTCGTATCACCTAAGTCCTTGCTTTCGTACTAACTACAGCCTTTATTTGGACAGTATCTAGAGGTGTCCCATATGGGAGCTCAAGACTTATCCGATGTGCTGCCTACGTTAACGTTGTCACCGAACTCCCCGACTACTGACCCCGACTGAAGCCAAAGCCTCCGTATTTATAGCCTAAATTTCCTAGCAATACCCGAACCAGCTTGGGCGTGTCTAAAATTCCTACGATCATTCTCGTCTTGCCGAAGATGTCATGATAATTCCTAACAATGCCCGAACCAACTTGGGCGTATCCAAAACCCTACCAAATGAAAATACTAATAAGTCCAAAACCTAGACCTCTACCTATCCTACTTGTCCTCATCGTGATTAAAATCCTTCTCTTCTTGAAAACATCACGACTCTTCTATCTTGGGCGTATCCCAAGCCCTACCAAGAATATTAATACCAACGAAAAACTTAAATCTCCTAACCACGCCTGACTTGGGCGTGTTCGCACAAAACCTACTGAGAATCTTTACACCAAGGCCTACATCTTCTAGCCCCGCCTCACTTGAGCGTATACAAGGCTTGGGTGTGTGAAAGAATTGAACCAACCATCGACGTCATTATCATTCTCCCCATCATCATCATCGTCACCATCATCATCCTCATCGTCTTTGGAATTTGGCACCAAATTCTCCAAAACAAAGCACCCGCTTTGTTATTGAAGTGTACCTTACTTGGGCACCAACATCCCCCTAGCCGGCCCCCGGCCGCGGATGTTGGTTGAAATTATACCCCCACATTCTTTTCTTTCAGTTTACTCGAAGTCAAAACAAATCGATTGCAAAACAAGTCCGGCGCCGTATGTCGCCAATACGGTGTCTCAATTTCAGAACATTCCAGCTAAGGTTCACCTGAGTTCAGAACCTTACCCGGCCAATTCGGCGCCTTGATTTCGAAACAAAAATAAACAATCTTTGTTCCAGCGCGATCAATATGATGTCGCGGTTCTATATCATTCTTTCGGGTTTATTACCCATCGTTGTCCCAAGCGTAATTGAAATTGCATCACACCGACCGGACCTAACGCGGTGCAACACGATCGCACCCGGCCACCACCGGACGATGATGGGTTATAAAAACTAGGTCAGTAACGAATGGTGCGATTTTCGTTGCTTCCAATATGCCGCGCGTGAGGTAGGTAGACCCTACGATGAAAATTGAATCTAAAATCCCCCGGGCAGCTGTTGGGAATGTGGGGTGAAAATGCATTTTTGTTTCAGTTGAATTGACTTTGAATATCGGAAGGCGTGGGAATATTTAGGTCTTTGCATGCCCTCCCACTTAGCGGAGTTTGAACGTGTATAAAATCACGTTCAAATGTAAGTATGTGGGTAAAATGTATCCCCCGAAAAAAAAAAAAAAACTCAGCATTTAAATGATGATGCTAACGATGATTGTTAATATATAAACTGAAACTGCTATACTATTCTCCATTTTTCCTGTAAAGTGTCTCAAAATGTTTTCCAATACAGTTAGCTGATCTAAATCTCCCAAATAAACATTAAATTTTGTATAAACCCTCTTACATTCTTCCTCAAGAGATTGACTTCATTGGTACTCGCTGCTGCTCCTCTTGATTCGTCGTAGGTGTTGTTCGTCTGCCTTTGATATGTGCCTCTTCTTGTTCAATGCCCAGATCAATTGGTTAGTATCAGGTCTCAGATGAGTGGTATCGTTGCTTCTCTGTTGTACTGGTTTGTCTTGAAGATGATGTAGTTGATTCAGTTGATGTCGTCTCCTGTGGGAACGTGACCATGAAGCTTTGGTATCCGGATATTACCTCGGTTGAATCGTATTTCCCTGCTGGTAATTCCCGCGCTGTCGTTTGCATACAGAAGAACTAGTTTTACTGTTGCTTTCTGTTGTTTCTCGAAAAAGTGTCATAAGTTACCTTCCGAACTGGATTGTTTATCATTGTCGTTTACGGTGTTGTGGTTGATTACTTATCGCCCGCCTTCTGAATTTTGTTGGTATTGGATCAATCTCAATAGTGATGCGAATATTGTTGTCTTTAACCTGGTGCAAATTGTGGAACTGTTGCACACTCTTTAAAGAGTTTGTAATTAGTTGACTTAAATTCTAAAGCTTTCGATGATGTCGAAATGTTGCATTCCTGATTATGGTTACTGTTAATTGTTGTTGTATGAAGCACAGAGTAAGTGCTTTTTCAATGGTGAATGTAATGCGGTTGGTGAACATAGAGGCTTGCATCAAAAACATAACCTCATCGAATTCCCATACGATTTGTAAACATTGCCCTCAAATTTTTTTTGAGGGCAAGGACGGCTTTATGGACCGACGCCGAAGGAAAGAAAGAGAAGGAGACAGTGATGACGTCAGCGTGCAAGCGCTCATTACATTATGTCGGTTAATTTGGGAAACTTTGAAGACGTCCTTCTCTCATCATATGTCTGTATGAATTGTTGTTGTTGTTGTTTTTGTTGTTGTTGTTTTGTTGTTGTTGTCGTTGTTGTTGTAGTTTTTCCCGATGCTCTGCATTGTGTTGGTTCATATTAGCAGATTCGCAGATGTACAATAATATTTGTCTCGATGTGCCACCCGAGTTGACCTTGAATCGTCTCCGGTGAAAAATTATGTTCGCTGAATTCTCTCCTCCGCCATACCAGCACCTTTGACCTTCAACTTTCCATCCGATCTGTTATTCCTCGTCATCGTACCAATTGGCTGTGGTACGTTTTCATAGAGGTACCGTTGAACTGCTCCTCTGATTGCTCTCGCCAGGTGTTGCCTTCTCGTCTTGTCCTCCCGCGTCATCTCTCGAGGAAGTTGTATTTAAATTCTATCGAAACCATCGATTTATAAAATATTGATCTACCATGGCAAACTGAACTTTTAGTCTTCATGTTATTATTATTTGTGTTTCTTGTATGTGCAAAATATAACCTTTACAATAGTATTTATAAAAAACTGCACCATTCATTAATCATGCTCTGTTACCGTTACTTTCCTTAATAGTCATAAACTGTTATTTTTTTTTTACTCAAAAACCCGTAAAATATTAAAATGTGAGTTGTAGCAATGGAAAGCTTCTGTAGGGTCACTATAAACATCTGTATTACCAATTCCAAAAAATCTCACTACAGAATTCTCTCCAGTGTGTTTTTTTTTTCCAATTCCTGTTTGCTCCGTTTCCTTTCGCAGGCTCGGCTTGATCGCCTCATTGCTACGACTTCTCCCCCTTACCGAATAAGGTTTTTGGATGGATACCTGTAACGAGACTTAGATCTTGTGTTTAATTCATGATTTGATAAAATATAAATATATTTATGTTTATTTCTAGTTTTTGCTTCTTGACGCAACCTAATGATTCCAAATCTATAAATATTACTTCATTTTTCATTCACATATTATTATTTTTCGTTTTTTTTTCAAATTAGTTATTCATTCACCATTCACACTCAACATTCACAAGCATCCTGGGGGGCCCTCCCTTGTCCTCATCATTCAATTTTCATCCGATCTCGTATATACTTTCAAAATTGTTATGTGACATGACCATATTATATAGGAGCGTCCTCCGTAGTTTCATTAGGGTCTAAATTGTTTCTAAATTGTTTTTTTTTTGTTTAATCCGTTTTGCTTTATCGTTTCAGAGAATAATCGTTCGTTTGTTGTCATTGATTCTTTTTATTATTAATACTCTCAATCAACAATTTATGTCTTTTGTTTGTTTGCTCAAACCTCATTTATTATGTATTCCATATGTATTAACGTTAAATAGAGCTGCTTCTTTATTCAAGAATCTCTCAAGTTATTATTTTTCTTCTTATACATTCCCCGCTATTGTTACCCGACATACCCCAATGATATTTCCCCTTTCAAGATTACTTTTTATTTCCCATCATATTATTCCCAATATATCAATTCTTCATTCCCAATTTCTATATACCCTTTTCAATTAATCATTTTGCTTAGTTATGTTTACTCCTCCCAAATTACCCCTTTTCAGCTCTTCGGTAGATTCAAATCGTTCTTGCATTCAAACTCATGCCGAATTGATGGACGCATTTTTGTTATAATTCAGCTGTACAAAATTCCCCGAAAACTTATTTTCATTATCCTGATTCATTCATCATTATCATTTCTTTATGTCTCTTCATATTCTCATAAAATTTATTTATTTATTTATTGCTATTATCATTATTTTTTTATTTCATTTTTTTATCAATTCCTTTTGAGTTGTTACGATATAATTTCAATTAAGGTAATTCGTATGCTCTCCAATCGTTAACCGTTTTGTTGTGAACCTTACTACAGTTATATGTGATAATTGTTTATTTAATATAATAATTCAATTAATATTCCTAGCTATCCTACGCAAGCCTCTATCCTAATATATTATTCCTATGGTATTTTTTTTAACAACATATTTAGTAACTAATATTTACAAAAAAATCATTCGTAATAAGGAAATAATTGGTTTTTCAATATTTACATCAATTTATACATTGACGACTACGCATAGCTAATCAATCATTATACTTTTTTAACCTATTATTGTGGACTTTTTCAAATTTGTTCCCATTTTTAATGATTGTGGTTTGTTCGCTGGGTAGGTCAACTACTGCGTATGGGCCTCTCCATTTACTTTGAAGTTTTTGACCTGTTCCTGTTGGGATTGCTTGTACTAAAACCAACTCGCCCCACATAGGTTGCCATTCTTCGGTTTTCTTATCATAAATAATTTTACGTTTCTCTTTCGAAATAATCAAATTTCTTTTGGCGTTTTCATGCAAATTTTTAAGAATTTGTTTCATTTCGCAAAAATAGTCATTATATGTTAGATCTGAATCTGTTGGAGTGTATATAGAGGTAGGAATCCTTGCCTTTCTTCCATATAAAAGTTCGAACGGACTGTAGCTTGTTGAGCTATTATTTGTAGTATTGTATTCAAAGGTAAAATAATCAAGATGTTGGTCCCATTGTTGCGGGTTTTCTCCGACAAATTGTCGCAAATATGTTTTCAATTCTCTGTTTGATCGTTCTACTAGATTTGCTTGTGGGTGATAAGCACTTGTATTGATTTTTTTGATTTTCAAAATTTTGCATGCGTGTTTAAAAAATTTGCTCATGAAATTTGCTCCTTGGTCTGTCACCAGTTCCAACGGAGTACCGAATTTACAAATGAATTTTTCGACAAAAGTTTTGGATACAGTCTCCGCTTCTTGATTGTCCATTGGAGCTACTACCAAAAATCTTGTAAGGTCGTCCTGCATGACCAGCGCGTATTTGTTGCCCCATTCGGATTCTGGGAGAACAACAATGTCCATATATAATTTTTCAAATGGCTCGGATGACGTTGTAGTTACTTTTAACGGAATTCTGTTGGATTTACAAATTTTATTTTTCTGGCATGAATCACATTGTTTTACGTAATTCTCGATGTCCCTTCTCATGTTTTTCCAATTAAAAATAAGTCCAATGCGTTTCCGCATTCGCCTTGCTCCAACATGTCCGCCTAAAGGAGCATCATGGAACTCTCGAAGAATTGTTTCGATATCTTCATTACGTACTTCAGTGCGTTCCGAATCTGCGTTATAAAGGCTTAACGTAATTTGATTTTTCAAAGCTAAAAATTGAATCATCTCAAGTACTTCAAATTGTTTAATCTTTCTGAACGAAATCAAATGAATATTTTTGGACGCTGTTATCGGCGCTTTATTTTGATTGAAGCAGTTGCTAAGTTTGTAAAAGAATGTTTTGGTATTAATCATTGAATTACTTTTGCCTTCCACAATAATTCCGAATAAATTACTATCTGGAATAGAAACAACTCCATCTTCGCAAAAATCTTTCAGTCCATGGGGTAAATCAATAATTTTTGAAATTTCATTAAATGCTGATCTGCTATTCAAAATTACAATGTTACAATCAGCATCTGCACTTTTCAAATTCCTAGAAATTTTCAATCGATTTACATCAGTTGGATTATTCTTGGACATCTCTAAAAATTCATCATATGCGCTTGCCGCAAATGTGTCATTAGTATGTGTGTTATTGCATAAATCGAAAACGTCGGCCATAATGGATTCCTCAACTTCAGCCTCGTCCGATATCGCACTCGTACTTGCTGGAGGTATATTTGACACCTTGTTTATGCCTCGTAGGTCGGAACCCGTGCAATTATTATTTACGCTATCATTCATATAGGTCATCTTTTGCGTTTTTGTTTTGGTTCCCTCGCTTTCATGGTCGCGGTCAGCGATCGCGCCCCCGTTATTGTCGCCAGAAACGGTGTAGTTTTTCATCAGCTGTTTGTTCGCTTGATCGCGGTCGCGGTGTTTTTGGTTGGATACGTTTTCTTGTTCTGCTCTTTTCGTTTGCTGTCGGGTGACCACAGCAATTAATTTCGACCTTGCGGTTTTAATTTCATCGGCTGGATTACTCTGCTCTTCTGATTCATTGTCTGGATTTAGCCTAGAGAGAAAATCCGCTACAACGTTATCCTTTCCTTGTTTGTATCGAATATCGCATTCCAATCCTTGCAATTTCAAACGCAAACGTGTGAGGACTGATGAAGTTTCTTTTAGATGCCATATTGAGATCAATGGTCTATGATCTGTGTAAACAATAAACCTCTGATTGTAGATATAATGACGGAAATAATTCACTGCCCATACTATGGCCAGTAATTCTTTCTCAATTGTATAATATTTTCGTTCTGCTCCAATAAGTCCCCTACTAGCGTAAGCTATGGGTCTGTCAATTGATTTTTCATTCGATAAAACTGCTCCAATAGCGTATTCACTGGCATCTGTCGTTAAAACAAATGTGTCCTTGTAATTTGGTCTCACTAGCAAAGAGTCAGACGTTAAAAAGTTTTTCAATTCTTCAAATGCTTTCTGGCACTCTGGGGTCCAGTTAAATTTTACATTTTTCTTCAATAGATCATTCAGAGGTTTTCGTTTTTCTGCAATTCCTGGTATAAACTTACCATAAAAGTTTACTGTTCCTAGGAATGATCGCACTCCTTTTACAGTTTTTGGTATTGCCATTTCTCGTATAGCCTTAATATTACCATCAAGCGGACGAATACCATTTTTATCAACTGTATGTCCTAAAAATTTCAATTCGGTTTTCAAAATTTGGCATTTTGTTGGTTCAATTTTTAAATTATGTTTACGAAGAGCTTTCAAAAATTTAATCAGATTCTCGTTATGCTCTTGAATTGTTCTTCCAAAAACAATGATATCATCCAAATAAACGATTGCTTTAACATCTTCAATTTCAAATAAAACTGTGTTCATCAGTCTTTGAAAAGTCGAGGGACTGTTTCTAAGCCCCATAGGCATTCTCGTGAATTCAAAATGACCTTTGGGTGTAGAAAATGCAGTTTTTGCAGCATCTCTTGGGTCTATAGGAACTTGATAAAATCCCGATTTTAGATCAATTGTTGAAAAGTATTTGCTATCGCCTAGGCTATCCAGTATTTCATTTATTTGTGGAATCGGATATACAAATGGTTTAGTTATCAAATTCAATGCCCTAAAATCTACCACAATTCTATGCTTTTTGTTTCCTTCTTCGTCTAAATCTTTCTTTGGTATGCATAAAACAGGTGCATTCCAAGGACTTTTACTGGGCCTAATAATCCCTTGCCGACGCATTTCTTCAATTTCCTCATTAATTTGTTTCTTTGTTGATTCAGGGAACCTATACTGCCTTTTATTTATTGGCACATTAGTCGTTGTTTCAATTTCATGTACTGCTGCATCTGTTACTGTCAGGTGATCCCCTTTCAAATAAAATACATCACAATATCTTGCCATTATATTTTCCATTGCGTCGTAATTAGCGCTTTTCAAATGCTTCAAATCAATTGTATCTAGCAATTTTTCGATACGATTTTCACCTTGTATTTGTTCATAATTCAAATTATCTATCAAACTTAGATCTTGGTTTGAATCTAAATCCTCCGGCGTATATTGATTCCCGTCCTCTACATTCTTATTGTAACATCCATTATTATAATATTCTTCATCAAAATGTTGATTTATGCATTCCTCGTCTTCATAATACTTCTCATAAAGGCACATATTGCATGAATAATCTTTTTTCGGTACGATTGGCTGTGTAACTATTTCATCATTTATGACTTCATCAATATCAAAATTTACTTGACCGCTTTTGACATTGCTATCATATTGTATACAATTACTATTATCTTGTAGATCAGTCTGGCAAGATTTTTCTGCTACCATTACGTGCTTTGTTGTTGAAATATTGTTAATATTATATTCTACACTATCTGGCTTGCGTAGGGCTATGTAATCAAAGTTCTGGCTAATATATAATGTATGCTGTTTCAAAAATTCTGCTCCTATGATACCATGTACATTTAAGTGGTGAACTAAATAAAATTTTATCTTATACTTAGACTTCCCAATTATTAAACTAACTTCAGTAGATCCGAGCGTTCTTGTTTGACTTTCATTGAATCCCGAAATCAAAAACTTTTCAGATTCAGAATAATCTATGTCCGTTGCTCCGATTCTAGGGGCTGCATCCCATCTTAATATGTTTAGTTGTGAGCCTGTATCTATCATGTAATTGATTTTTGTGTATGGTCTTTCTACAGTTGGGATATTTAACATTAATTGATTATTGCTCGTCCAATGTATAAATACTTTTTCTTGTGCTTGAATGCATTTATCAAATTGAACCATTTGTTTTTGTGGTATGTTATAACTCTTATTAATGTTCATGGGCATCATTTTTCTATTACTTGCAGCATATAAGCGCCTTTCTAAATTATTTTCTGATTGACGGAGTGATCGGACGCAATTAACGAACCTCCGGCTATTTAGTTTTTTCGTTCATTATAGTAAATGTTGTTGTTTTGAATTCCCATGTCGCGTTCATCAAAAGTTCTGTTGGTCCAATAAGGTGTTATTTCATTAAAACTTGTCTGGTAATCACCACGATAAATTTCTTGTTCTCCCAGATTTCTATGATTGTTGAAATTTCCCTCATGCACTATTTCTGACTGGTTGAATCTACTTTTATCGTAATGAAAGTTGTGGTCGATACCTAGTGGATGACTGAATCTCTGTTCTTCATTTTGTTGCCTGTAAGATTCTGCAATGTGTGAATCCCTCAATCTCTGTTCGACGCGCTCTTGTTGTTCTACCTCGATGCATTCTTCTTGTAGGTAATCTACCAAATCCTCCAATGACTCTTCTTTTTTCGTTTTTGCAAAAAATTTCAAATTTCTATCTTTCAACCCCGCTAGAAAATGTATTCTTAAATGTCTTTGAGCGTATGACTCAATTGTAGGATCTTTAACATAATCTTTTTCAAATTCATCAATATTTTTCTTAAGTTGAAGAACGCGATCTTTGTAGCTTTTAAAACTTTCACACTTGCCTTGCTCAAGGGTCTCTATTTTGTTAAACAGTTCTTCCAATTGTAAACTAATTCCGAATTCTTTTTGGAGATTATCTTTCACTTTATCCCAAGTATTTGCAAGAATGTTTTTAAATTTTAACGCTGCTGGGCCTTTAAGTTTAGACAGTGCAATTTGAATGAGTATGGCTTCTGCATTTTTCCTTTCACTAGCATCAGTTATCCGTTTTATGGGTTTCAAAACACAATTTATTTGATATATGAAAGCATCTAATTCACACGCACTACCATGAAATTCTGGAATACACTGTATAGCAAAATTTATTGGAAATTCAAATCTAGCGTTGTTCGCTCCACTATTGTTGCCTATTTCATCCATTGTATTCGTGGTGATTTTTATGTTGATATTTTTACTGATTTTTTTTTTAATTCAAATTAACACGACCTAATTGTCGCAGGTCTGCTGCATAGTTACAATTTTTTTTTTCAACTTTTAATTGATTCCATTCCATTGTAATGCTAGTTTGCAGCTGAACATCATGTTTAGTGTAAAATTATGCCCTAAGTTTGAAAGCATAAGGAAAGAAAAATAGAGTAGAGCTGAAAATATTTTCGATATCCCGTACAAAGCTGGCGATTTTGAATCAACATTGCTACAACTGCTAAAGATTTTTTTTTGAAAGAAAAATACAAATATTGTTTTATTGATTGAATATTTTGCTACAATTTAAAGAGATTGTTCCCAACACTCATCAATATCTAATCTGACGAGAAAAAAAAATTATTCAGTTGTTCAAAACATATAACATTCAGTTTCCTATTATTGCAAAAAAGATATTTAAATTTGGTAAATTGTAACTTGAGATATTTAAATTTTAGTAAATTCTTAAAAAACTTGGTTGCGATTGTCTCGTATAATAAAAAACTGTACTTCTTAGTTTTCTTATTTTAAGCACGGTCTCAAAATCAGCACGTAATTATTCATCAATAATTTCAATCGTTAACAGAAGTCCGCGACTTTCCTTTGATTTTGTTAACTAGTGTTATTTGTTCGTATTTTTCATCCACTTGTTCTTCTTGAAATCATCATTCTTGTTATATTTTTCCATTATTTATTGAAAATCACTATGATTTTTTTTTATAAATTTTTGAATAACTTCTTTATTTTTCCCACAACAGTATTTCAATTAAAAAGTTTTTGTTTATATCGTAAAAATTTATCATCATTTCCAACCAACTCACAAAAATTTTAAACCATCTCAAAACACTTAATCATTTAAAAGGTTAATACTCACGATACCATCAAATAATGCAGGCTGAATGATGTCCATTGGTCCAGACACTCGGTTCCATACACAGGTTGTTGCGTTGCCATTTCCAATTCGGTGCTACGTTGTATTCCACTATCACTTGCGCTGCCACGAATTTCATCTTTTCCATCCAGTCTGTAACATTGTTTTCTCTCTCAATTGTTCAAAACTGTTCAATGTTTATGGTTTGCACTGATTCTGACACTGATTTCTTCTTCCAGTCAGAAAATTGGCGTCCCGCTGTTCTGATTGTCGAACAGTTTTTCGCTGTCACCATATGAAGTGCCCTGTACCGTCCAGGGGCTGCATTAAACACTACACGGAATGTGATATCTTTCATTCATTACAGGCCGACGACATCTTTTTTAATAAACTATATTGAAGTATCACAAACCATCACTTATCTTATATTACAACGATTCACTCTTTCTCCTTAGTATTGTTCTAGTCTTTCCTAACAACTTTTTACAAATTACATTACACTTTTCACTTAATTCGTATCACCTAAGTCCTTGCTTTCGTACTAACTACAGCCTTTATTTGGACAGTATCTAGAGGTGTCCCATATGGGAGCTCAAGACTTATCCGATGTGCTGCCTACGTTAACGTTGTCACCGAACTCCCCGACTACTGACCCCGACTGAAGCCAAAGCCTCCGTATTTATAGCCTAAATTTCCTAGCAATACCCGAACCAGCTTGGGCGTGTCTAAAATTCCTACGATCATTCTCGTCTTGCCGAAGATGTCATGATAATTCCTAACAATGCCCGAACCAACTTGGGCGTATCCAAAACCCTACCAAATGAAAATACTAATAAGTCCAAAACCTAGACCTCTACCTATCCTACTTGTCCTCATCGTGATTAAAATCCTTCTCTTCTTGAAAACATCACGACTCTTCTATCTTGGGCGTATCCCAAGCCCTACCAAGAATATTAATACCAACGAAAAACTTAAATCTCCTAACCACGCCTGACTTGGGCGTGTTCGCACAAAACCTACTGAGAATCTTTACACCAAGGCCTACATCTTCTAGCCCCGCCTCACTTGAGCGTATACAAGGCTTGGGTGTGTGAAAGAATTGAACCAACCATCGACGTCATTATCATTCTCCCCATCATCATCATCGTCACCATCATCATCCTCATCGTCTTTGGAATTTGGCACCAAATTCTCCAAAACAAAGCACCCGCTTTGTTATTGAAGTGTACCTTACTTGGGCACAGTGAACCCTAGCCGGCCCCCGGCCGCGGATGTTGGTTGAAATTATACCCCCACATTCTTTTCTTTCAGTTTACTCGAAGTCAAAACAAATCGATTGCAAAACAAGTCCGGCGCCGTATGTCGCCAATACGGTGTCTCAATTTCAGAACATTCCAGCTAAGGTTCACCTGAGTTCAGAACCTTACCCGGCCAATTCGGCGCCTTGATTTCGAAACAAAAATAAACAATCTTTGTTCCAGCGCGATCAATATGATGTCGCGGTTCTATATCATTCTTTCGGGTTTATTACCCATCGTTGTCCCAAGCGTAATTGAAATTGCATCACACCGACCGGACCTAACGCGGTGCAACACGATCGCACCCGGCCACCACCGGACGATGATGGGTTATAAAAACTAGGTCAGTAACGAATGGTGCGATTTTCGTTGCTTCCAATATGCCGCGCGTGAGGTAGGTAGACCCTACACAGCAAAAAAAAAATGCAACCCGCCCGATGTAACTCATTCCGATGTACTAAATAATCAATGTAATCACGATTCCTATGTACGATTACATCGTTTTGATGTAAAATCTTTTGTTCTTATGTGTACATCGTCCTATGTAATATTCATGCAATCGACGTATTGATCGGGTTGCAGCAGATCAGATGTAATATTACACAACATTTTTTTCTGTGTACGATGAAAATTGAATCTAAAATCCCCCGGGCAGCTGTTGGGAATGTGGGGCGAAAATGCATTTTTGTTTCAGTTGAATTGACTTTGAATATCGGAAGGCGTGGGAATATTTAGGTCTTTGCAAGTGGTTCTCCGCAGATGCTTTTGATTCCCTTGTGAATGAAGATCGGGCTGACCTTTTCGAAGGACCCATCCTTAACATTCATACGTTTGACGACGACAAATTTGGGACCTTCGCGATGCCCGTCAAGCTTGGGCTGCGCTTCAGATCCCTTTTTTCTTTCCACCTCCCTTCGGAGGGGCCATCTTGCTGGTAGGAATCCTCCTCGGCGCTGGCAGATGATTTTTCACGGCTTTCACAGAAACAATAGGCGGTAACTCAATAAAGCACAGTATCAAGACAAAAGGAGAAAACGAATCGAAATTTATAACTTTTCAGAAGAGCTCACTTGATACACGTCCTACTCGAACTGCGAATGAAAAACAAATAATAAATTTAGTATAAACAACCCGTTCAAACATTGAAAAACCACTAAATCCTTTATATCTTTCTTGGATGAGGTTTTCATGGCTTCTGATATTCTGAACACTTTTTCAGTAAGTCATTACTCATTATGCATCTTTTTTCTGAAGACAGTGTTGCCATATTGTTATTGTTTCTACGTGATTTTTTAGTTTTCTTATGTAAAATGACCATTTTTTTTTTTAAATGGAATATCTCGCAAAGTTTCAAAAAGTTGTAAAAAAATCAAAGCATAATGAAAAGTTGGAGGATAAAAATGCTATCTTATACAGGTACAGGTTAACTGATTAGTTGCTCTATGTCTCTTCGATGCTTAAATTGTGTTTGAAAATTGCCATTTCCTCACTTATTAAAGTTGAAATAAAGACCAAGTTAGTTAAATCTCTTTGAAAATGGTTTTCGTTGTTTATTAAAAGTTGCTCCTAAAAATAATAATATGTATTATATAAATTTCACATTTTCACATTCAGCCCACGATCGTGTTTTTCGCGATTTCAGTCACTGTGACCTGCAATCCCCCCCATTTTCCCTAAATCCAGCACTGTGGAGATTCTTATGGTGTATAAACGGACTTTAAGGACAGACTTGTTAGAATCCCAAAATGGCCGCCACAATGGCCGACTTTGGCACCTACTCACGATTTCGAAAGCACAAATCTCTGCGTAAACAAAATCAGCGCACCTGAGTTTTTTTATTTTAAGCTTATTACAAGTGAGCAAGAACGGAATAATAAAATACACTGTTGTTTGAAGCTTACTTCTTGAAATTTGTGCGTCTGAAGTTCTGATGCACTGCTGAAGCGGGATTTCATGACGTTTGTCCTTAAAAGGTGCGAACTTTTGCCCCGCATAATGCGAACTTTTGCCCCCACTATGGGGCAAAAGTTCGCATTGGAGTACTTGTATTGAAAATTGTATTACTAAAACTACAAAAGGAATGCGAAAAATTCTAGTACTACGTTTTGAAGGCAACATGATGAGGACCCGTTTACCGAAGAAAAGCGATAATATTTCCTTTTTGTTTAATAGTTATTTTGTGAAGTCTGTTAGGTGCGAACTTGCCCCGCATTACTCTATATGTTATGATGCAAACGAAATCTATGGGAAAACCGGATTCAATTAAATTTCATAAACTGGTAGTGTGCAATAATCAAACACGACTAATCGAGGTGACGATGCATTGAATGATGCGAGTAGTTCGAGTATCAGAGTCCATTCTGCGAGATGATTAAGGACAAACGTCATGAAATCCCGCTTCAGCAGTGCATCAGAACTTCAGACGCACAAATTTCAAGAAGTAAGCTTCAAACAACAGTGTATTTTATTATTCCGTTCTTGCTCACTTGTAATAAGCTTAAAATAAAAAAACTCAGGTGCGCTGATTTTGTTTACGCAGAGATTTGTGCTTTCGAAATCGTGAGTAGGTGCCAAAGTCGGCCATTGTGGCGGCCATTTTGGGATTCTAACAAGTCTGTCCTTAAAGGGTAGTTTATTGGTGTGATGTTCATTTATTTCATGTTTGTTCATGTTCGTATTTCCGCTCTAGCCATGAAATCTGTTTCTTTCTGTTCTTAGCATTACGGCCCAACTGGAATACGACCTGATGTTCAGCTTTTGAATAGAATGTGTTTTCTGAAGACTTCCACAACTATTAACTAAGAGCTGTCCTTTCGAGCGTTACTGAAGTTGACAAAATACATTGTAGAGTAATCATAGAGATACGTGTTGCACAAAATACATGGAAAAAAAATCAAATATACAGCAAATCTGTTGACCGGGACCGTAATCGAATCTTATCCCCGTCAGTATGGTGATAAATTATAACTGTGAACTTACAAACTAAGCTATGAAAGATCCCGGTAAAGTAGATGAACAAAATACCTTCAAAAACATAAGAGAAAACACGACGAGGATAACGAAGAGAATGTTTTAAAATGTTTTTAGCCATTCTTCATTTCTTGATTTACACCGTGTCCAATAAGTTCTCATACAAAATACAAATTTAGAAAATATCATTTTATTTCACATATGTGATTCATATTTTCAAAATGAATACATGTATTGAAAGGCCACATAATACCGATTAAACAATGCATACGGTTTAGAATAACTTTATTTTCTATTTGTTTTTATAAGCCTAGCAGTACACTTCCGTTTTCTGAAATCCGTTTTCTCCGGCACGCAAGAAAAATATCCGAAAAGTTTTTCATTCAACGGTAGCAAAATAGAGTCCATAAGAGTTAATTTTGAGTTTGTATCCCAAGTTATGTACAAAATGGCTATACTAAGACTAAAACCATACAGTTTTAGTGATGATATGGTAAGAAATTTGCAAGTAAGCTCAACTTGGGCTGATTTTCATGAAAATAACCGTTATATCAAAGATAAACATCATAAAACGTAAATTTTGGACAAAAATTATCACGATAGGAATACAAGCATGTTTTATAAGTGAGAATGCTGTGAATCAACCAGATAAGATGCACCCATGCTTCTTTAACACATCAAATTTCATTGAAATAGGTAAATGGACATTTTTGTTTAATTTACGTTTTATTTTGTACAAAATAAACCGGCTCCGTACTTTACCAATACAGGATCTACTATTTTTTCTCTTCTGGTCATAGTTGCTACTAGCAATGGGGAGGACAGGAACCTAATTTGTTTCAACTTAAAACCACAGACAAACAGACGTAACACCTTGAACGATTTTCATGGAAATCCATCGCCCAGTTCACACTACCATCACCTGGTGGAAAAGTTGCACGAATCACTGTGTTGTGCAATATCATCAACAGAAGGCGCTAGTGTAAAACGTCAAACGCATAGAAAAACGATGCGAGCGCCTCTGGTTGTGAAAGCCACAACTATGAAAATTTAAAATGATCGTTAAAAGCGTGGTCGATGGAAATTTCGCAAGTGTTACGTCTGTTTGTCTGTGTTAAAACCATTTCTCGTTAAAATACGACGAAATACCAATGAAATGGCGTGCGTGCCAGCTGAAATGGACTTACGACACATAAGCGATCAGCAGAGAAGTATAAAGGACAGTTAGTTACGAAACATATGCTGTATTTGGTGTATGTTAGTTGGCCTTTCAATAAATAAATTTACTTTAAAAATCCTAATTACAGATGTGAAATAAATTGAATTTGATTTTGTATGAGAACTTATTGGACACGGTGTAAATGGGTGAACATAATGTTTGCCTTACAATCAATCTTCTTATAAAACTAAGTCCAAACCCTCTGCCGCAACGATTTCAGAGTGCATACTACACATATTATACATATATAGTAGTTTCTATACGAAATCATCATTGCTCCAAAGATTTTGTAATTATATTGATGTACTAGATTCAGAAATCTAGTGCGAACTTTTGCCCCACAGCTACTGCGAACTTTTGCCCCACTGTCGAGGTTGTAGCAAAGTCCCTTTCTACAAAAAGCACTAGTAGTTTATTGTTTATTCGAGTGCACCTCGCGAACAACTATGTAACAACGATTCTCCGACATCAAGAGGTTATGAGATTTTTCTTCTTCCTGTTACTACAAATTCTTATTCCAAAAGGTCCAAAAATTCTATCAAAACACCAAGAAACACATTTTTTTTGCATAACTCTGCCAAACCATAATGAAATCGTTCCAATTTTTATTGACGAGTAACTGATCTGATTATGTGTTGAACCCATACAAATTTGTTTGGGTTCTTAACTCGTGCTCAGAAAAAGACCCACTGCGAACTTTTGCCCCGTGCGAACTTTTGCCCCGCATTACTCTAGGGTAGCGCTATTATTCAGTCAATTCCAATCCAATTGACTTGAAATTTTGTACACGGCTAGATACTATAGGGGAGACTGGGGAGACTTGATCCCTTTTTCTTAATTTACCTGAAACTTTAAGAATAAACACAAAACTAGATCCGATTTCAGTACAAAATGGCAGGTAAACATAATACACAGCAGAAGGCCTTTAAATTATTGTTAAAGTTTTCAAAACTGTGTTTTTATGGAGGCATGTCTTATGATGTATTTTTCAAAAATGGGTGACATTTGATCCCCCTTTCAGCACATGGTTTATTTAAAGGGAAAATCATTCCAGAGTCTTCCTATTCATTTTCTTTTCGAGTTTTCTTGTATTTTCGATGAATATGGAGTTTTTGAAATTGTAAGATTTCATTGAATTTTTAAGGAAATGCCGTATTACTTGATCCCCCTTTTTTTGGTTTGTACTAAAGCACTAGTTATCTGACACATTTTATCGTTGAATAGACTAGAATTCCAAGTAAATAGAGGCTTCCGAATAGAATTTTATTTTTCACATGTATAATGTGTGTGTAATCCTCGAGGGATCAAGTCTCCCCATGTCACTGTTGTGTATACTAAGCTGAATTAATTAAAATATGTGAACAACAGTCTTAGTTGGACAAATAAGTTTGAAAGTATTTTATTTAAACTATGCGCTGTGAAATGTTTACACGATATGATTCAATTTTCATAAAGTTATTGAGATTTTTCGGAATCGCCTAAAAGATTTCTGAAGGACTGAAAACAAACCATCAGCCGTAAAAAAATAATGCAATGTACAATCGAAATCACTTGTAGCCAAAACATAGTCGTTTGTCCAGGAGTAGTTTTGGAAAAAAATATGCTAGAAGAAAAATGTTTTTAATTCCGAGAAAATATGGGGGGAACAAGTCTCCCCAGGGATCAAGTCTCCTCAGCCTCCCCTACGTATCTCATCGCGTTCCAAAAATTGTGTCAATTGGGTCTTTAACTTTGGAAAATGTGTTGTTTTTTTTTTATTTTATACGAAAGAGCAGCTTTTTCTGAGCCACCATGATTTGTTTTTTCAGATTTTTAGAACTTTGTTTTGGCGCCTAAAATCAATTTCAAAGAGATTTTTTGAAATCACCTTTTGACAGCTGAGCAATTGTTTGACAGCTCCATCCAGTACAAAATGCGACGAGTGGTGATTCGACAAATCGCTCCCATACAAACTTCAAATTGATTTTTAAATAGGTTCCCGGGCACCAAAATTAATGAAAATTTGGATTTCGGCTCAGTTTGGCGTACAGATTTCGTATATTGAATTATCTCAACACCGCTAAAGAAGCCAATTGGTTCAAAATTGGCTGAGTTACAACAGAAAAGTGCCCAAAATAGGACCCCTGCCGAGATGGTTCCACTTCCCTATGAGTGACCTCAGAGCTTAGACTTTCGCTGATTGAAAAAAAAAAACAAAACAATTATTGATTTTTATTCCAATTTTATTCTTTTAGATAGGCATTCCTGAACTAAATTGGAGTGGCTCGTAAATTACACGGCCTTTAGAGTCTACCTCATGCCATTACATAATTACGTTAAATTTGCTGTAATATCATTCGAGCTGCATTCTTTATCAGATTCACCGTTTCATCATACACCTGAGGTAGACAGTTTTTCACCGTAATTTGCGCCAACTCACACTTGTCGCCCAAACAGCTCTTTCTAGCTTCTATCACACATTCCGCGGTTTCCGGTGTAAGATAACCTTCGTTTCCATCCTGGAAGCGCTTTACGTTGGGTCCTTCTGTGTCGCTGTACAAATTAAGCCTTACCAGCAAAGTTCTCAGTAAACACTCAAAGGTTCCTTCCTGGAAAACGCCTTCGTTGAAGTCTTTCAGCGTCTCACGAGGGACACTATGGATCCTTAGCGTGTCGAGTGCTACCTGCTGTTCCTGAGGTGGCATTGATGGGATATATTGCACGGATCGATTCAAGTTTCCATACTGATTGAAATAGCACAGAAAGCTGACAAAGGCTCGTTCCAAAACGTCGGTGTACGGCAAATCCTTCAAGGCTGCTTTCATACATCTTTCCGTACGATTGAGGAAGCACTGATCATTTGGACTGGGGTTGAAGTAGTTCTGGAGCACTTCATACACCACGTCATGCGCCGATACGTTACACCACCGGCACCATATGCTCGCGCATCTTACCAGCTCCTTCAGCTCGATTGAGTTTCCGCTTCCCGTGCGGACAAAATCTTCGAAAAAATCTGGCGAAACATTCCACAGTATGCCACATTCTCTAACCACTTGATCGATGGTTTTCAGCGAAGGCGTTCTGGTCGCATCGGTGTCTGTTATCGAGAATATGACGACTAAACTTAACGTGAGAAGGAAGAAGTTCATTGCGGCGAGGCTGGGTTCTAATTTTCGGTAGATCCAAAAGCTGTTCGTTATGAGAATCTTCTTGACTCGTCTCTGTCAAGGGTGAAACTTTGTCCCTGTCGGTAGCTGGCAAAGAAAGCTGTGAAGCGAAACTGTTTCAGTGCGGATGTTACGCCATAAAGATGAAAAAATAACACTGAACGTTGTCAGTTTTAATTTACGTACAAAGTCACGTAGACCTGCGTTCCCACGCTTTACGTACGTTTTAGGTGATTCTGGTGAGGAAGGCCCAGTCTGGAGTTGCCATCGTGAAAGTTGGTGTTGCTAAGCTCGACACATTTCATTCATTTATTTAGTATAACATGAAAGTCAAGGTAAAACCACAGACAAACAGACGTAACACTTGCGAAATTTCCATCGACCACGCTTTCAACGATCATTTTAAATTTTCATAGTTGTGGCTTTCACAGCCAGAGGCGTGCGCATCGTTTTTCTATGCGTTTGACGTTTAACACTAGCGCCTTCTGTTGACGATATTGCACAGCACCGTGATTCGTGCAACTTTTCCACCAGGTGATGGTAGTGTGAACTGGGCGATGGATTTCCATGAAAATCGTTCAAGGTGTTACGTCTGTTTGTCTGTGGTACACGGTTCGTGGCTGTCAATCTCAAACCGCGGTCACGCTCAACGCTCGCCAGATCTCTTTCCACCAGTCCACCCACCTTGCACGCTGCCCTCCATTTTTTTTCTTATACCGTCCGAATCTCTTGCAAACGCCGGTTCTGCAGGGTTGCTGTCCGGCATTCTTACAACATGTACTGCCCATCGTATCCTTCCTGCCTTTGTCATCTTCCGCCGGATAGGTTCGCCGTATTCTGCTGCAAGCTCGTGATTCATCCTTCGTCGCCATACACTGTTCTCCGGCACACCGCCAAAGATAGTCCCAAGCACCCGATGCTCGAACACTTCGAGTACTTGCATGTTCTCCTCGAGTGTAGTCTAAGTCCCATGCTCGTAGAGAACCACCGGTATGGTGCATTTGGTGCGCGGTTGAATCTTTTTTATCGCAAGTTCTTCTGGAACCCGTAGTAAGCCCAACTTCCACTGATGATGCGCCTTCTTATTCCGAATTGAAAGATCTCCATCCTGGGAGATTGCCAGCCATCGCCTTGACCTGTGGCCAGGTCAAATTTCTGTCGACTTGCTTAATTTCGTTCTTGAGGCTGCGCCGCCATGAGCTTCTGAGTCTGCCTCTGCTGTGATGTCCTGCTGGGTTCCAATCTAACGCTAGCTTGCAGATTTTGTTTCCGCCCCTGCGTAGAGTGTGGCCGACCCACCTCCACTTTCGCTCCCGAATTTCTGTGGCTATCGGCTTTTTAAGACATCGACGATGGAGCTCCACGTTGGAGATCCAATTGTGAGGCCACCATGCACGAATTATTTGCCGCAGGCATCTATTGATGAACTGCAAAAGCAGCCCTCGCCTTCTTGATCCGTGCACCTATGTCGATCTTGTTTTCACCATCGGCCGCCATTTGGCTACCCAGATATTGGAAGCTTTCAACATTCTCCACTGATTGCCCAGCTACCGTAAAGCTGAAAGAGTTGACCGTGTTTACATCCAACGATTTGGTCTTGTTGACGTTGATGGTAAGACCTGCCGCTGAGGAGCGATTGGCATGATCATCGAGCTTGCTCTGCATATCAGAGCGCCGTTGATCTAGGAGAGCAACGTCATCAGCCAACTCGAAGTCATTTAGGTGCTCCATGGTCGTCGTCGTCGTCGTCGTCGTCGTATGGGATCGGACAAAACACCGTTGTGCAGTACTCTGCACGAAAATGCTCTGTACTGTGCTTCAATGAGGCCGATGATTTTCTCAGGGACACCCTTGCGCCTGAGGCCTTCCCACATGTTTCCGTGATTGGAACGGTCGAAAGCTTTTTTCGTAATCAATGATCACCAGATAGAGAGACTCTTGGAATTCACTGATTTGCTCCAGGATGATCCCGTCTACCCTCGTTGGTTTGACCGCATCTAATCTGAACACTTTTTAATTTGACCCCCGCTTATCTGCACATCATACAAACTTAAAATGGTTCAAACATCATTCTGCTTATGGAACGGGGTGAAACGTAACGCAGAATCAGCAGAAGTTCAAACTAAAAATAAACCCCGTTGGTTTGCATGAGCTGTCGTTCAAACCAACGGAGGTAGACGGTACGGAGCGTGACAATATGGTCCACACAGGATCGTCCGGCACGGAACCCTGCTTGCTGCCGTCAGAGAGTTGCGTCAATCTTCTCCTGTATCCGGTTAAGGATCACTTTGCAGAGGACTTTGAGAACGATACACAGTAACATGATGCCCCGCCAATTATCGCATACAGTCAGGTCACTCTTTTTGGGTACCTTTACTAAAACGCCTTGCATCGAGTAGGCTGGAAAAGTCGCGGTTTCCCATATATTGCAGAATAATTGATGCAGTGGTTGTGCGGATACTATGGGGTCAGCTTTGTGCATCTTAGCTGATATGTGATCGACCCCTGGGGCCCTGTTCGATTTCATGCTACGGATGGATGTTTCTATCTCCTGCACTGATGGAGCTTCGGTGTTGACACGGGTAATGCGTCGAACCCTTGGCGGATCATGCAGAGGTGTTGATGGCGTGACCGACACTTGAAAAAGGTTTCCAAAGTGTTCGAACTAGCGTTTCAACTGGTCAGCCGGGTCCGTCAGTAACTGTCCAGACGTGTCTTTCACGGGCATCGTAGCATTCATCTTGGTCCCACTAAGTCGACGTGAGACATCGTAGAGCAGACCGATGTCGCCTGTGTTTGTGGCTTTCTCACCTTCGTCGGCTAGGGAGTCTGCCACGCTCTTTTATCCCGTCTCTATCTTCCTCCAGGTATCATCTGTGATCCACTGCTTTCTTCGGGTGCGTAGCTCACCCAAATTATTCTCGCCGGTGGCGATGAAGGCGTTCTTAAAGGTCCGTTGATCAATCTTCTACGCTTCCACCTTCTGGAATATTCGCAGCACGGCTTTCTAGCTCCTCAACGAAGGACCTTTTCACTGCAGCGACTTCCAGTCGGCGTGTGTTGAACTGGCGCCCGATTTTCTCCTCCTGTCGCTGGATCCTGGCAATGCGCAGTCGGATCTCGTCGATTAGGAAATGATGGTCGGACGCAATGTCGACGCTACGTTTGTTCCGCACATCAAGGAGGCTCTGTCTCCATTTTCGGCTGATGCAGATGTGGTCGATTTGATTTTCCGTGACGCCATCACGGGAAACCCATGTCACTTTGCGCACTGGTCGATGAGGAAAGAGCGATCCCCCAATCACCAAATCATTGTTGCCACAAAACTCTGCAAACCGCTCTCCGTTTTCGCTCATTTCTCCGAGACCATGGCGTCCCATGACGTGCTCATAGTCCGAGTTGCCGGGACCAACCTTCGCGTTGAAGTCGCCCATTAGGATCTTAATATCACCTTTCGGAATCTTGTCCACGACAGCATTCAGTTGACTGTAAAATTTCTCTTTGTCTTGCAATTCGGCAGCATCGGTTGGCGCGTAACATTGGATCATGGTGAGGTTTCGAACCCGTGTTCTGAATCTGGCTACAATTATCCTCTCATTAATAGGTTCCCACTTCATGAGCGCAGCGTGGGCGTGAGCGCTGAGCAGAAAACCAACTCCACAGTGACGAGGAGTGTGTTCACCTCGTAGGCCAGAGTATAGCAGAATTTGACCCGACGTCAATCTGTGTCCTCCAAAGTTCGGCCAACGGACTTCGCTCCGTCCTAGGATCTCAAGCTTCATACGGCATGCCTCATTGGCTAGTTGGGCCAGTTTACCCTGCTGAGCTAGGGTGAATACATTCCAAGTTCCAATTCTTGTCCGTTGTTTCGCGCTAAAAGTCGTTGCCGTTGAATCAGTCCGTAATCTTTCATTTTCGGTTTCAGTAACGTTTTTCGGGTTTCGGAGACAGTAGGTTGTTGGCCTAAGGTCCCCTATCCACCGTGGTGAGGCTACCACCTTAGGTATAGCTTCCAGAGGAGGAGCATTTCATACTCAGCCGCTGGATGCCAGAACAGACGCTGTTTGAGCCGCACCTCCTTGGTGAACAGACGCTCGAGACGTACCTCCTCAATCTAGCTGAAGTCAGAAGGACAACAGTGCCCAGGCTGCACTACCAGCTGAGTACACAACTCTTAGCTGGCGGTCTTTGTCATCGCTTGACCCGTGAGGTAGGAACTTGTGAGGACCAGAGCTTTGTTGGACGCACTCCTTTTCGACTCACCGTTTTGCAGCCCCATCTATCGTAACACTGCTGTCAAAGCTTGTCCTGCCGTTTGAGATTCCGCCTGCCAGTATGTATTTATTTAGTTTTTGACGCATTCACCATCAGTTTGACCGTTGCTGCTTCAAGTTTCAGGCGGGGTGCACAGTACTGTCGCGGTTCCAAATTTTCTAGCAATAATATTCATGCCATCCGCAAAACAGACAAATTGATTGGATTTCGTGAAAACCATGCCCCCGCTGTTGAGCCCAGCTCGTCTCGTAACACCTTCTAGGACGATATTGAATCTTGGGAAATAATAGAATTGACTACTTCTATTATTTTTCTTGTTATTATGAATGCGTGCAATGCTTCGGAGATGCACTACAAGTGTTGAAGCGGCCAGGAGTGGTGCATCAACTAAAAAATGTGAGATCAAGCTCGATAAAATTATTATTGATGTGAAACATAACATTCAAATTTATTCCAAATTCGTGATAATCGGAAACACGTTTTCACTTTTTCTCGATCACTTCATATGGACTGACCCGGGTGCAAATTGCGTGATATAATAAATAAGATTCAATCAGACAAATGATCTTTGTTTGTGAAAATATATGTATGGTTTTATTTCATCTGCTAATGTACATTAATATACAGTTATTTCAAGTATCCCTTTGGGAAGACTTCACTTAACACGAACTGCACATGGTCATCACACTAATGCATAAGGGTGGCTCAGAGGTAAATAATTTTGCAATTATAACACTATTAGAATAACAGTCATCACTTTGCCCACGTTCCGGCGTTTGCTCTATCCTACGCCTCAACCAATCGTCAGTCCTTTTTACAGTGGTAGCACGAGCAGTTGGTTGCCGATTTGAAGGTCAGATTGCGAATTCCGCTGACGCAAAGCACCCGCACCTTAACGTCCTCCGTTTCCATGATGTTGCAGCACTGGCCGACCGATGTCACCGGTTGGCTCGGTTTGTGCTGCCCCACGGCAAATGGGTCCGACGGGACGGCGAACGATTCGCAAAATCCGCGGCAGGCGTTGGTCGTTATCGAAAACTCGACGCAATCCGGAATGCTAATTTTGCGCGTGTGCCCTGGACGGAGACAGGTGAGAAAGGGGATAATTATTTAATTAGTAGAGAAAAGTGACTAATTGAATATAGACTAAACTGTTCCAAAACGGAAAAGTTAAAAAAATAACTTAAAACAGCCACACAGGGTATATGTACCATCCCTTGGCCTAATATGCAAGTCGCTTTGACAATTTTGACCATAACTTGTGAATTAATAGCACTAGAAATGATTTGTTGACCCTATCAATGCATTTTTCACCACTTGGAAGTAAACTAACGTAAATATTTAAGAATTTGCTTAATTACGTTGAAAGGTTTCGATGCGATTGTATGAAATGTTGACCTATTAGTGGATACAACGTTGGCCTATTGCTTTCCGAGCGCTAGAACCACGTGTTATCTCATTTTTTCAATATTTCTGCTGAAGTATTATCACTGTTAGTTAACCAATCTTACTTTCAAATTACATTTTTAGAGCTAAATTCTAACAAAATTTTAAATAAATCACTTAAAATACAATTCTTTCTTGGCACGGTAAAGGCTGGGTATGCTGCGCAATTCAGATCCCATTGTGATCCACTAGCCTCTGCCCAGCAACTCCTATCCCTACCTCCACGCGGTACCGGCCGGAAACTATGAGCAACCTTAGGGAAGATCGGGTAACCAACCCCGGTGGGAACTTTGGTCGTAGGCTGACAGGGAAGGGGGGGTTTGCTTCGGTAAACCTGAGCGTCTGTTCTCCAGGAGGAGCGGCTCACAACAGCGTCTGATCCCCATGTTAGGGGCGGCTGATCTACGTCCGAGTGCCAGGGAAGGACTCTAAGCTCAACTGTGCACTATGGTCCTCCGGAAAGTAGGGGGTTTGTGTCAGGCCCTACGAGCCAGCCGTAAAAAAACCATTGTAACGGAAAATCAGCAACAGAATAATACGAACCGAGACCAACGGCAACGACCCCAGCGAACAAAAAGGACTTGCGATTGGAAACTCGGTACGTGGAACTGCCGATCTCTCAACTTCATTGGGAGCACCCGTATACTCGCCGATCTACTGAAGGACCGCGGGTTCGACATCGTAGCGCTGCAGGAGGTGTGTTGGACAGGATCCATGGTGCGAACGTTTAGAGGTAACCATACCATCTACCAGAGCTGCGGCAACACACGCGAGCTGGGAACAGCTTTCATCGTCATGGGTGATATGCAGAGGCGCGTGATCGGTTGGTGGCCAATCGACGAAAGAATGTGCAGGTTGAGGATCAAAGGCCGATTCTTCAACTTCAGCATAATAAACGTGCACAGCCCACACTCCGGAAGTACTGATGATGACAAGGACGCATTTCACGCGCAGCTCGAACGCGAGTACGATCGCTGCCCAAGCCACGACGTCAAGATCATCATAGGTGATTTGAACGCTCAGGTAGGCCAGGAGGAGGAATTCAGACCGACGATTGGTAAGTTCAGCGCCCACCAGCAGACGAACGAAAACGGCCTACGACTCATTGATTTCGCCGCCTCCAAAAATATGGCCATACGTAACACCTTTTTCCAACACAGCCTCCCTTATCGTTACACCTGGAGATCACCACAGCAGACGGAATCTCAAATCGACCACGTTTCGATTGACGGACGGCACTTCTCCGACATTATCGACGTCAGGACCTATCGTGGCGCCAAAATCGGCTCCGACCACTATCTGGTGATGGTCAAACTGCGCCCAAAACTCTCCGTCATCAACAATGTACGGTACCGGCGACCGCCACGGTACAACCTAGAGCGACTGAAGCATGCAGATGTCGCCTCAGCATAAGCGCAGAATCTCGAAGTCACGTTGCCAGACGAGGGCGAGCTCGATGAGGCTCCTCTAGAGGACTGCTGGAGTACAGTGAAAGCAGCCATCAACGACACAGCCGAGAGCGCCATCGGGTACGTGGAACGGAAT
The DNA here is from genome assembly GCF_035046485.1 of Aedes albopictus. Classification (NCBI taxonomy): domain Eukaryota; kingdom Metazoa; phylum Arthropoda; class Insecta; order Diptera; family Culicidae; genus Aedes; species Aedes albopictus. Next base: position 228,534,752 of record NC_085137.1, on the reverse strand, counting down.
CGACGGAACGAATGGTTCGACGAAGAGTGCAGAACGGTTTTGGAGGAGAAGAACGCAGCAAGGGCGGTAATGCTGCAGCAAGGGACTCGACAGAACGTGGAACGTTATAAACAGAAGCGGAAACAGCAGACCCGCCTCTTTCGGGAGAAAAAGTGCCACCTGGAAGAAGCGGAGTGTGAAGAAATGGAACTGCTGTGCCGTTCCCAAGAAACACGTAAGTTCCATCAGAAGCTCAACGCATCCCGCAACGGCTTCGTGCCGCGAGCCGAAATATGCAGGGATAAAGACGGAGGTCTCTTGACGGACGGACGTGAGGTGATCGAAAGGTGGAAGCAGCACTTCGATCAGCACCTGAACGGCGTGGAGAACGTAGGCACGGGAGCCCACGGCAACGGAGGAAACGACGACGCCAGTGCAGCGGAGGACGGAAATGAACCAACTCCCACGCTGAGGGAATTTAAGGATGCCATTCACCAGCTCAAACCCAACAAAGCAGCTGGTAAGGATGGTATCGCAGCTGAACTCATCAAGATGGTCCCAGAAAAGTTGGCCACCTGTCTGCATCGGCTGATAGTCAGGATCTGGGAAACCGAACAGCTACCGGAGGAGTGGAAGGAAGGGGTAATCTGCCCCATGCACAAGAAAGGCGACCATTTGGAATGTGAGAACTTCAGGGCGATCACTATTTTGAATGCTGCCTACAAAGTGCTATCCCAGATCATCTTCCGTCGTCTGTCACCTAAAACAAATGAGTTCGTGGGAAGTTATCAAGCCGGCTTCATCGACGGCCGGTCGACAACGGACCAGATCTTTACCGTACGGCAAATCCTCCAGAAATGCCGTGAATACCAAGTCCCAACGCATCACCTGTTCATCGACTTCAAAGCGGCATACGACAGTATCGACCGCGCAGAGCTATGGAGAATCATGGACGAAAACGGCTTTCCTGGGAAGCTGACTAGACTGATTAAAGCAACGATGGACGGTGTGCAAAACTGCGTAAGGGTTTCGGGTGAACTATCTAGTTCATTCGAATCTCGCCGGGGACTGCGACAAGGTGATGGACTCTCATGCCTACTCTTCAACATCGCTCTGGAAGGTGTGATGCGACGAGCCGGGCTCAACAGCCGGGGAACGATTTTCACAAAATCCGGACAATTTGTGTGCTTTGCGGACGACATGGACATTATTGCCAGAACATTTGGAACGGTGGCAGAGCTGTACACCCGCCTGAAACACGAAGCAGCAAAGGTCGGACTGCTGGTAAATGCCTCAAAAACAAAGTACATGCTGGTAGGCGGAACCGAAAACGACCGGATCCGTCTGGGTAGTAATGTTACGATAGACGGGGATACTTTCGAGGTGGTGGAGGAATTCGTCTACCTCGGATCCTTACTGACGACTGACAACAACGTGGGCCGTGAAATTCGGAGGCGCATCATCAGCGAAAGTCGGGCCTACTTCGGGCTCCAGAAGAAACTGCGGTTGAAAAAGATTCACCCACGCACCAAATGCACCATGTACAAAACGCTAATAAGACCGGTAATCCTCTACGGGCACGAGACATGGACCATGCTCGAGGAGGACCTGCAAGCACTCGGAGTTTTCGAGCGACGCGTGCTAAGAACGATCTTCGGCGGTGTGCAGGAGAACGGTGTGTGGCGGAGAAGAATGAACCACGAGCTCGCTGCACTTTACGGCGAACCCAGCATCCAGAAGGTGGCCAAAGCCGGAAGGATACGGTGGGCAGGGCATGTTGCAAGAATGCCGGACAACAACCCTGCAAAGCTGGTGTTTGCAACTGATCCGGTTGGCACAAGAAGGCGTGGAGCGCAGAGAGCACGATGGGCGGACCAGGTGGAGCGTGACTTGGCGAGCATCGGGCGCGACCGAGGATGGAGAGCGGCAGCCACGAACCGTGTATTATGGAGAAATATTGTTGATTCAGTTTTATCATGAATTTGATGTAATACTAAATAAATGAAATAAACAATTTTTTCTTAATTTAGTTACGAAAACAATGCAAACCAATTATTGTGTTATGTTTTCACCGTCACCGCACACAAAATCTTCCTTCCTGTTCATTCTTTCTGGTTCATACGCAAGCAATATCAAGTAACCAAAAATTCCGCTTCCCATGACAAAATGCACTTTCAAGTTCCGCGAAGTTCAGATAAAGTTACAAATGGAACTTTCTGGCTGCCTAAGAGGCTAACGATGAGCCTTGCTGAAACTTCGGTCACATTTGCCGGCAAGGCTCATTGTTAGCCTCTTAAGTAGCTAGAAAGTTCTATTCGGAACTTTATCTGAACTTCGCGGAACTTTAAGGACAAACGTCTTGAAATCCCGGTTCAACAGTGCATCAAAACTTCAGACGCACAAAATTCAAGAAGCATCAAGCTTCAAACAACAATGAATTTTATTATTCTGCTCTTGCTCACTTGTAATAAGCTTAAAATAAGAAGCTCAGGTGCGCTGGTTTTGTTTACGAAGAGATTTGTGCCCTCAAAATCGTGAGTAGGTGCCAAAGTCGGCCATTGTGGCGCCCATATTGGGATTCTAACAAGTCTGTCCTTAAAGCTGCTTAAGATGCTACTCGGAACTTTGTCGGAACTTTCAAGCTCATTTCAGTAGCATTGTGTTTCAATGAAGATTAAATTTATTTCTTTTACAGAAAACAACTGTTTAAGCATACACGAAAAAAGACAAATATGAATTTATAAAATCAATAAATGAAAGGCTTGAGCAAAAAAAATGCCGCCCATCGGATTCGAACCGATAGTCGCTGCGTGAGAACCCTATGCTTTACCACAGTACTACAGTTAAGATTGAGTTAACAGCAGGTAAAGTCTGACTTGAACCGATTTTCTGTCGGCAGCTAATTTTGCACATTTTGTCAAGTGTCTTCAGCAGCGCAGCTGTAAGTCAGCAAGCTATCACGCAGGAGGATCCAGTTCAAATCTACATAGCAGCGACATGTGTGTAAATGTAATTATCAGAAGCAATTGTCAGACCAACAGGGTGGGGTTGTGATTCTGAAAATCACATTTTTGTTTTTGCATGAATTTTGTCATAGTTCTGACAGAAGCTGTTTAGAAGGCTATCCAGCGTGCTTATGTGAACTTTCAAGTTCCAAAATTACTTAAAAATGAAGCTGCTTAGAAGGCTAATGAGCAACCTCGAGCAAGCTGCTTAGCTTATAAAGTACCCTTTTATCTGAACTTTTGGTTACTTGGGAATGTTTTTGACGTCACTTTACTAATGAGCCAAGATTTGGATACATAGTGAAAAAAATGTCCTCAATATTCGGCCCACATTTAATTTGTGAAATAGTTATTAATCGTTGAAAGCAAATATATAAGTTCAAAATAGAGTCTTTGACCGTTGCAATACATGTTCAGTTATCGAAAAGTCTATTCGAAATGTCCTAGAATCATACCATTTATGATCATGTGTGTATACTACCCACTAAGCCAAAGAATCAAGGCGTCTACAAAACTAAACAATGTGACATTTTCATTCCATGTTAATGCTCTAAGGGGGCATCCAATAAGTACGTCACGCTCAGAGGGAGGAGGAAGGGGTTCTGAAAAGTGTGACAAGCAATGTATTAGGTATACGTAAAACCCGTACGAAGGGGGGAGGGGGGGTTGAAAATTCCCAAATTTGACGTGACGTACTAAATGGATGCCCCCTAAAGTGCTAGAATTGAAACGCAATGTTAAATTTGTTTCATTGCTTTTCCGATCTCCAGTTAGGCGTGCTTGTTTGAGTTTATGGTTTACGTTAAGATAGGCCGAACAAGGGGATTATGCCAACGAAGCATCCCAATACTCTTTATAGTCTTAGAATATGTTAAATTTAAGTTTACCCATCCAACGCATCGGCATCGTGCAAAGTAGACTTCACATCAATAAAAAATCACCTCCAAGCAATTGCAATGATAGCGATCATCTGAAGACATGGTTTTGATATTCATTCTCACCAAAAACTACTAGCGATCAGGCGTCTCCATATTTTTTATTTTTACATAAGAGGGTACTCATTAAACAGATTGAATTGCTGGGTAAGCCATGATTTTTTGCTTATTTGAAATGTTTCATGCTTTTGCGAATGAAATAATCAAAGATTCCTTTGGTGATCGCGACGTTTAATCAGTTTAATAGTTTACGCTATTAAGTTAAGGGGACATCCATTTAGTACGTCACGCAAAATTTGGGAATTTTAGACCCCCCTTCATACGGGTTTTTCGTATACCTAATGCATTGCTTGTCACATTTTCGGTAGCCTCCCTCCCCCTTACGAACGTGACGCACTTTATGAATGCCCCCTAATGTAAATTTCGTGATTTAAAAACTCTTTTTAGATTTTTGGTTTGTTACAAATTTATTCAAATTTATCTAGGATATCGGTAGGCATTAGTTTAGCCGAGGCTTTTTTTTTCTATTTCTTCAATTTTTATTCGAACTTGTAATAAAATATTTATGCAATTCAGTGTCATAATTTCAATTTTATGTTACTCGTTTCAATATCATAATGACCTACTTTTCCGTTCTGGTTCATTTTTTAACTGAAATGAGTTGCATAATGAAAAATTGTTGCATAATGTACATAGTACAACCCATTTGAGTTGCAATATGAACACTATGCAACTCAAATGAGTTGTATAATAAAAAAAATCATTGCATAACATTTTGTATTCAACTTGCTGCAAAACTAGATTTATTTTCAGCACTCTTCGTATTTACCCAACTTGGCAAGCCTCGTTGGATAAATGTACGACTCGTGCTGAAAACTGCAACTCGTTGTATAAATAACTAGTTTTTGTTCGTTATAACGAATTATGACGGTTGAAGTGAGTCAACATTTGATCAAAATCAAGAGGTCCGAAAAAAATTTTGTGGCTCTAACTGAACCCCCCATCAAATGCATTTTCCTTACTTTTTTCGGTAGGACGTTCAGAAAATCACCACCTTAATCATTTTTGAAGACAATAATATATTCAATGGAAAGCAACATGCTCGTTTTTTATCTTGCTTATCATTTATATTAAACTTACTAGCTTACAGAAAATCAGGCAATATCTTGGGCAATATCCTGATTAGCCAAATTTACTACTTTTCAAAAAAGCCTTATGCCGCACTAATCAAAAGTAATTTTCAATTATGTTTTTTATTCGCAACAGCTTTGCATAACCCGAAAATTATCCTTTATCCAGCGTTTGCAAAGTAGTAAATGCTTTGCAAAACAAAACATGCTGCTTGAATTGACAGAAGTGATCGAGGGACACATCAGTAAAACATTTTCATCAAAATACTCTGTTAGATTCCATGCTTAATATCTGGAGCAACATTTGAAAAGAACCCAAGAGGTCTTATGTCTTTTTTCGAAAACGCTTCGTAGGGCATAACAGCAGCCCGCCCACGCAAATGAACACCGTTATCCGAAAGATCGATGTTTGCTCTATCTGATAACGGTCTTAGTTTTTTGTGAATAATCTGATGGGGGCTCAGGAGCGAGGTGTGAAGTCATTGTTTACCAATGCTTGTATGCCCTTTTCAAATGTTGTTCCAGAATTGTGGTTTTAACATTCCTCTCCAACGCCGAGGGAATGGTCAGTTAAATTGACTTAGAAACAAAGTGAAAATATGTTAATTTCTACAATAGTCGTCATAAAACACTGGATTGATAAATCAAACAGAATTTCAAATGAATTCTAAATTAGCAAATCAGTTTGAAAGCTATAAGAATTCACATAATTTCACGGGCTTGGTGGTCTAGTGGCTACCGCTTCTGATTCATATGCAGAAGGTCATGGGTTCAATCCCTGGCCCGTCCCTTTCATCCTACTTTGTACCTTTCTATCCACTTCCTCTTTCTCTCTCTCTTCTCTACATATACAACTCATGTATATTCATATATTCATAGCTATCGCTAGAAGCAGAAACGAATTAGAAAAAAGTCGTTTCCCTCCCTTCCAATTTCCACTCACAGCACAGTGTATATAACGCCTACAAGTTATGCAACCAAAGCGTGCTGTGCCGCTTGACTCTGTTTGATTTAATCCTAAATATTGTGGTTTTTACATTCCTCTTTGACACTGAGGAAATGGTTAGTTAAATTGACTTCGAATCAAAGTAGAAATATGTTAATTTCTACAAGAGTAACCATAAAACACTAGATTGTTAAATCAAGCAGAATTTCACATGGATTCTAAATTAGCAAATGTGTGCCTAATTTATATGTGTAAATTCAACAAATTTTATGTCCGAGAATTCTTCACAAGCACACATTTATACATATAACTTTGAGTATGAGGGTACATAATGAGTTGCCATTTCACCGATATTCAAGTATTCGGGTCCGTTAGAGCCATGGGCTTAGGAGAGGATCAGTTTCAGCCGTTCTCAGGGAAAAGAACAACTGACGAACAATTGCAAGTGCCAGCACTGAGTTCGAGCCCATAACCATCCGCTTATGAAGCGAACGTGTTACCAACTGCTCGACGAACCCCAGCTGTTGAAGAAGGCTGATATCACTGAAGGAAGAAGCTCATGTTGAAAATTATCACAACTATGAACAAAAATAATATCTCGCGAATAAAATTTGCTTATTTCTTGATGTTTTAATATATCACTTCTTCATAAACTTGTATTGTCCGTAGACTTTGGACAGAACTCCTTTCCCCCTACGTAGATTCGTAGTTCATGGCCTGAGAGTTATTTTCAGCAGGTATACAAATTTTATTTTGAGAAAGCTAATCTTAACTTTGTACGACTATCTCACTAACCTACTTTGTGGCATCCTGGTTTTTGCCACGTTTCGCGACCACACGCGATTGATGCTAGTAACACTAGTGCTGCAAATCGGAGCCACTCCATTTTTTTTTTGCTTCAAGCAAAGTGCACTCCGATGTATCCAAGAACCGTCACCAGGAGGCTGCAATAACGGACGACTCTGGATGTTTCAACACACGCGATTTACCATGCTGACGAAGTATGACTACAGCACGATAGACGCGCGAAAATTTGCTCACTGCTAATAGGTACCTTGAGTGCGATACTGCGATCTGTAAATTACTGACCACTTCCTGCGACTTTCGGATGATTTTATAACTGGTCCCTGCAGCGAGCAGGAACTGAAGACATGCGCAGCTTTAGTTTTTTAACCGTTGCAGGATGAAGCTCTCCAACGTGGGAAGTGAAGATGATGGTCTTAATTCGTTTTCCGATTGTATGACGGAATTACTCCTCTTGGTTTGGAGAAGATGTTTCCAATCTATCCAATTCACATTTGAACTATTTTAAGTTTCTTTATCGTAAGAAAACCGATTAATATTGTCGTTGTAGGTTTTGCTTTACGAGGAGTACACTGAGTGGTAGTAAATTGGAATTGGCAATGATTTTGCGTTTTTGCAATAGGCACCGTTACAAATCGTATTAGGTAGGTATCTGAATCACTTCCTTAAATCATAGATGGAATCCATAACTGTATTTGCGACACGTGCGTCAAAACAGAAACGTTTGTTTGTTTCTACGGAATTGCAATTTGGAAGCGTAATGGTTGATTGATTCGCTCAAGGGAATTAACATTAATTTTTAAATTGTCAAATCGATTGTTTGAAACGAAGCCAGAAAATACTCACTCGAATTTTGCTCAAATCCAAACAAGTATATCTTTTGTTGATTCTTTATGAATGCTTTCTTGGAGTGAGTTTTCGTCCATTCATTCATTTATTTGGTTAACTACTTCGCTTTGGCATTATACTATACGTCTACACTGTCGCTCTGCGCCCAATTGTCCCATGTTATGTGGAAATTCCATATAACTTGGGGCAATTATGCGTAGAACGGCAGTATACTACACCTACTAAGCACAGAGCCTCTGATTCTCAGCGGTGTTCTATGAGCACTTATGCAGTTATGAATCAAGAAACTTCTCAAGATCATAATGTCAACTTTTCACTGTTTCCATATAAAGCGATAAAATGTTTTACAAAGTTGAGAAGCACTTTATGCTGAACAACTTTGCCAAAGAAATCATATACAGGGGATAGACAAAATGATCGGGACAGACACAATTTGCACTTTCTAAAAAATGTTCAACTAGCTGTAACTTTTCGAAAAGTGTATCAAATATTCTCAAATTTTCACTGTAAGTATGTAGATCAATTTCATCTAAATCGGTTAAGTATTAGCGGAGATATCTCCTACGCGAGAATATTAGATTTTTGGGATCTTGTACATTCATTCTGAAAATGGCTATAACCTAATCGTTAGTGTTTTAAAACGTCTGAAAATTTAACTATAAGTTTTCAACATAACAAATAACGAGTGGTCAAAATTCATCGAAATCGGTTAAGTACTTTTTAATATAATTTAAACTCAAACCGCTTCAGAGTGAATTATAGGCACTTCTAAACAATTTTAACCCTTATGTGGCCGGCAGGGTACCCGGGTACCCAGCACCCATTTAAAATACACGGTGTAGAAAAACGCAAAAAGTTTGCCGGCCACATAACGGTTAAGGTCCGTTTGCACTATTTCGACTATAAACTGTCAAAACTGCTGCGATTCTCAATCAAATTGGACAGTGTTAACTAAGTTTAACAACATGTTTTCAATCAAATTTTAAGCCATTTTGGTTCAACATTTTCAATATTAGAAAACTTTGAATGTCACAATACAATAAAACATTTACACATATACTTATACAATCACTTTTCATCCGTTTGACCAAATCGTATGAAATTTTAAAACAATATTTCTACATACATATGCAACCCACAGAATAGTAGTTTACGCAACAAGGTGCAGAATGACGATTTTTACAGCACGAGTCGTACATTTATCCAACGAGGCTTGCCGAGTTGGATAATTACGATGAGTGCTGGAAAAATCGAGTTCTGCACCGAGTTGCGTACAACGTTTTTTGCAATTTCATAAATTACCCTTGAGGATAGTTTTAAACAAAATTTTTTCATCAAACTGCACACTAATGCTCAAAGCCATGTTTAAGAAAATCTGATCATAACAGGTTATATTGCGCAGTTGTCACATTTTTTTCAAAACTGCGTCCAGAAAGCATCAATAAGTTGATCAAAACTGAAAGCAGTGCTGTAATGGTTCATTACGCAACGCAAATCAGTGCTGTAATGAACCATTACAGCACTGTTAATTTGGTGTGGGAAAGTAGGCCTTTTCCTGTCAGATTTGGGTGAGGTAAAACAACCTATTACGATGAGAAATTGCAAAAAAAAATTATAACGATTAGTTTATTTTGCTGATAAAACACCAAATTATTCAAAACTTCAACATCGTTTTAAAATTCAAGATGCTAACTATAGTTCATATATTCATATATAATTGACTTTAATAAAAATATGTTTTGAAGGAAAGAACCAAAATTGTCGGCAATAAAATGAAAAAGTAATAATATGCATATTAAAAATACAGGGAGTGGCCAAAATGTGTGAGATAGGCAATTTTTTTTCTTCCACAAAAAAGTTCAATATGCAATAACTTCTCATAGAGTGCCTCAAAAAATCTCAAATTTTGACTGATTGTCAACCTATTCTATGTGCATCATTGGTACAAATTTTAGCTCAATTGATTAATTTTTCGCAAAGTTAGAACCGTTCGGGTAAAACACTAGTTTTTAGACAACTAATTTTTGAACTGTCATATCTCGGAAACCAGTAATCCGAATTGAATAAATTTTTTTATCAACAATATTCCAAATTTTGACCACTGATACACAACTAGTTGACCAACTTACAGTGATAATTTGAGAATATTTGATGCACGTTTCAAAAAGTTGCAGCTTTTTGAACATTTTTTGGAAAGTAAAAATTTTGCCTGTCCTAATCATTTTGTCTATCCCCTGTAGCTATCTCTTATGATTTCAAAAATATTAATAAAAAAATAGGGTGACACCCGAAAAAAATCTTTTCATAACTTTTTACATTGACTTTTCGCAAAAACTTTGTTCCGAACTGTTTTAGTGCATTCAATATGCAACATTTTTTTTCCTAAGACAATAAACTTATATACCCTTAATTTAAGAAATTATTCATGGATTTCTTCTAAAAATGGTTTATTTTTGACACTCAATATTTCAAAATGGCGCAAGCCGATTTCGATGGTGAAAAAATTAAAAAGTTGTTTTTCGTTTAAAGCGTATAAATAAATTTTGAAAATATGGAATTTTTCATAGAAAGGAAGCCCTAAGTACGTAAATATGAGAGATACGAGTTCGTCGTGTTCGACAAAAAGGTGTGATAATAGAAAAAGTGTTCAGAACAAAGTATGGGTTTCTTAACAATTGTTAATGTTTAGACTACTGTGATACTATGAGAATTCACTATATCATTATTTCCAAGCGACATTTCACACTAATCAAACATATTTTGTTTACCTGTTGTGCATCCGACGCCCCTGTCATGAACTCAATCGCACTTGTGTACGCTCGCCGCTGCGAAGTCTTGTGCGAAATTCGACTGTGATAATAATAAATTCTGGCCGAGTCTAAATGGGTGCAAATGTCGCAATATTCCGAAAAAATCGACCAATCAAAACATATTGACCAATCCAAATTCCTGTGTGGTAGTGGTTTGTGTTCAGATTTCCCGTGTTAATCTATCTGTAAGAACTTTGTAAACATCTTTTGTTCTCACGTATATGGATAGGCTAGCAGTAGGTTTCGTGAGACTTTTTTTGGACAACTCAATTGAAATAAAACCGTTTTTTTTAGGAAACTCGACCAGGAAATAAATTGTCTGTGTATGTGTGTGGACAAAAAGACTCTCGTCACTTTTTAGAACTTAACCTCAACCGATTTGAACGACCGATGATTCATTCGACGTGAAATGTGGGGCTTTTGTTTCGTATTAAAAATGGTTCGGAGTTATGGCCATTTAGGTGTTCCAGACCGGTACCCCAAGAAGGAGCCAGATATGTAAACGCTACATACCCATTAGACTGGCCCAAATATAAAAATGTCATTAAATTCCACGGGGCACCCTCTAAAATCGTGCCTTTAGATGAGCAAACACGTGCTGCATGTATTTAACAACCGAGAGTGGCTTTAGGACATTTGGTCGAATGACGTTTGGTCGAATGACATTTGGTCGAAAGTACGTTTGGTCGACAGGACATTTGGTCGAATGGACCTTTGGTCGAAACCCGTTTTGTGGAAGAAGAAACATATGACATTTAGTCGAAAGGACAATTTGTCGAATGGACATCTGGTCAAAAGGCACTAACCGTTGAAAAGAGATTCAAGTGGAAACAATATTATAGATTCCGGTATCTGAATTTATTTGTTGCTGAACTTAATTGGTTGAAAGTATGTTTGGTCGAATAGACGTTAAGTCGTATAGCAATATAATCATGTTAATAATTTCAAACATTAAATTATTGAAATTCAAATATTTCATTCAAGGGTGTTTATTATTATGGTAACTTGTTTTGCAATGTAGTTTTCGGCATTGGTGAAGTAGTTGATTTTCCATCGAAGATTTCTCCTTATCTTTAATATTGGCTCTTCTTCCAAGTTTCATTTCATTGCGCGTTTGTGTAGCACATACTGGATTTTCAATCAAAGATTTCTCCTTCTTTTCAACATATGCTGTTCTTTCAAGTTTGTTATTTGTGCTGACAATGGACATTATGGTTGTGATTTTTTTTATCGATGATTTTTCCTTCTTTTGAACATAGGCTATTCTTTCAAGTTTCGTATTTGTACTATGTTTGAATATTATAGCTGCTGTCTTTTTCTCATGTATTTTTCCTTCTTTGAAACATAGGCTATTCTTTCACGTTTAATAACCCTCCTAGGATGTCAGGTTTTTCGCACCACGATGGCGTAATGCACGTTCAGCGTGCTGTACCAACTGTTGAATAATTCAGAAGATTTTTTTCCTTTTAACACAAGCTGTTCTTCATTAACTGATTCCTTTGTTTCAAACATAGGCTGATCTTTCAAGTTTACTAATTTCATTGCGTCATGTACCAACTGCTGATTTTTTTCATCAGTGGTTTTACCTTCTGGGGTTTTGTTCAAGTTTCCTGATTTTACTATGTTCATATGTTGAAGCTGCAGATTATTCATCTGATATTTTTCCTTCCTCTTTCATGTAGTGTTGCACTTGAACTGAACATGAGTCGAAAATAATATAAATGCTTTCAATGTTTTGATTGAAACGCAGTAGTAATTTAACTTGCGTATCAGAGCTTACTGCTTAAGGCGAAACTGGAAGCATTTCCTCATTTTTCTGGTTTTTGATTTTTAATAAAATAACGGAGCAATATGTTCAAAATCGGTTTTCGTACACATGTAGAGTATGGATCAAGGTATCTCCTGCATTTTTTCTTGGTGGAAAAAGTTTTTCGTTTTTGCAGAAACCATTTTTTTGTGCAATTTTGTTTAAAAATGGTTTCTGCAAAAACGAAAAACTTTTTCCACCAGGGAAAAATTCAGGAGATACCTTGATCCATACTCTACATGTGTACGAAAACCGATTTTGAAAATATTGCTTCGTTATTTTATTAAAAATCAACAACCAAAAAGTGAGGAAATGTATCCAGTTTCGCCTTAAGAGCGCCCGTTCAGATACCGATTCAGCTCCGAACTCAAATGTGCTTACTCTATCGATATGTTATGCGAATAAACTGGTCCAGTCACCCGGAGTTTCAGAAAATTCGTAAATATAAATATACATTGTGGGGTTGAGGTATAAGAAAGTGTTATTGATAGCCATGACTTTTTGATATTTTTTTCTGGAATAGCCCACAAATGGACTGATGACAAGAGTGATTGGACAGGACTATTGGTTTATGATCGTTGATGGTTATTGTAGCTGACATGCCGAACATGTTCCTGAAAATCCGGATTTTCCGAAAACCACGGTAATCAAACCGGTTCACTCGGATATGTTCCCAATAAAAGATAAGTTTCTGAATGGAGTCCCAAGATTATTCAAATCTTTGAAAATGACGGATATATAACCATTTCAGTTTTGAGGATACCAGGGTATCATGCAGGCATTTTGCGAATCTACCTAATTATGTATCTGCGTTCAATTTAGAGCTCGCTCGTATTCCAACTTCCAACTGAAGAATTTTCAAATATTTCTGATCACAGCGTGCCGAGTTTAAACTTGAACACGTTTAAATGCGTCACTTTTTTCAAGTTATCCTCCTATGCTCCTATGGTAGTATCAATCTGCAAGCAAGTATCATCACTCGGGAATCGCTTGGTGTATTTTCGGACATTCTCACCTACGAAGTAAATAGGTACTGCTGGTTTTCATTGCTCTAGAAGTGAATGCTATAAGCCGCAGGGCAATATTGTAGGCAACGAAATGAAAGTTTTCCAATGACAGGTTCAACGAAAGTTTTTTTTCGCCGATATGCTAATAGAAGCCTCATTAACGTCGGCATTTTGCAGTTCACGAGCCAGGTGCGCAAAACGTGTGGGTTGAATTAAAGTTCTCACGTTCCAAGATTTGATTTTCCAATCGTTATCCTTAAATAATTGCCTGGTCTGTTGCCGCTAAATCAATCCGTTTTTTCTAGTTTTGCTTTTTTCTGGTAGGTGACGGTTTAAATCAGGCTTCCTTACCGGGGCTGCTCTGCCTACATGGCGCTCAAGGGGCTACCACCTTGGGTACGCACCTCCCTATTGAGTATTCGGAACGTACCTCCTCAAGTTGAAGTCGGTAATACAACAATGCGCGGACTGCACTACCTACCTGCTAAGCACATAACTCATATGTAGCGATTTTTGTCATCGACTGGTCTAGTGCCTTTCATCAGTTAGTGCCTTTCGACCAGATGTCCTTTCGACGAATTGTCCGTTCGACTAAATGTCATATGTTGCCTACTCCATAATATGGGTTTCGACCAAATGTCCATTCGAAAAAACGTCCGTTCGACCAAATGTACTTTCGACCAAATGTCATTCGACCAAACGTCATTCGACCAAATGTCTTTCGACGAAATGTCATAGATTCTCATGATAGTCTTTTACAAAGTTGTTCCTTAGGGTATCAACTAGGGTAAGTGTTCCATCATTAATCTAACGCTCCCATATTCATCCTATTCGAAAACAAGCGATTACGGCACCGATTGATTCCGTTCTTTTTGTTTTTATGGGTGCTCACTTCTAACAAAAAATATAAAAATGAGAGACAAAACAAACAGCGCTGCAATCCTTTGTTTTTCGTAGGATGAAAATGGGAGCCACATGCTTAAGAAGGGAGCCAATACCCTACTATTTTTTTCAATCATGAGCCAAATTGGAGCCAAACTCTTTAAACCAGCGACCTAAATGAGACACTGGAGGTCATCCAATTTCTCATATATTTGGACTGAAGATCCCATACAAACCTTCAACTAATTTGCGCGCCAGGCCAGCTCAGTTTTAAACCGATTGAGCTTAAATTTTCTCAGATTGTTCTTCTCATCCAAAGGCACAATTATAGAGGGTGCCCCGTAAATTTTGCCAACTTTTGTTTCTCGCCACACAAATGTGGGCCTGTCTAATACCCATGCATGTGACATATCAAACCGCGGCTTTTTCGACGATTAGCAAGAAAATAGGTGATGATTAACCTGGGCTTATTAGGGGAATATCTGTAAATAAAAGAAAATCGGGTTAAGTACGGTTCCTTTGAATTCCACTAAGAATTTGCATCCTTTGACAGATACGTATTTCGACCTCAACTGTAAGGTCGTCTTCAGTGTCTTGTACTTGACTCGACTTGACTCGAGTCGACTCAAGTACAAGACACTGAAGACGACCTTACAGTTGAGGTCGAAATACGTATCTGTCAAAGGATGCAAATTCTTAGTGGAATTCAAAGGAACCGTACTTAACCCGATTTTCTTTTAAGAAAATAGGCTCAGACCACATTAGAAACTACCGTTAGTGCTCCGGAACCGGTTTCAGATGTCCCACTGGAAGTGGTCAAATATAAAAGTAAGCCAAACCCATACATGCGAGACATCAAATCGTGGCCTTTTAGGAAACCTGTTGAACGGTTAGCAAGAAAATAGTTGCAGACCACATTTGGGAAAACCGATAGTGTTCCGAAACCAGGTCCGAGTATCCAGCCATGCATGCCATGTATGCGGCACATTAAATACCGGCTTTTTCGGTAACGTGATGAACAGTCAACAAGAAAAACGGCTCAGACCACATCTAAGACTACCGGTAGTGCTCCGGAACCGGTTCCGGTTGTCCCACCGGAATTGGTCGACTGCAAAAATGAGGAGCCAATCCCATGCGGCTTTTAAGGAAACCTGATGAACAGTTAGAAAGAAACTATATATAGTCTCAGACCATCTTAAGGACAAGCAGTGCCGTTCCGGAATCGGTTTTAGGTGCCCCACCGGAAGTGGCAAAATGTAAAATTGAATCAAGCCCATGTATACAGTACATCAAATAGCAGCTTTTTCGATAACCTAATGAATGATTTGTAAGAACATCATGAAGAACATAGTCTCAGACCAATATGGGACAACCGGTATTGCTCCGAAACCAATTCCAGGTGTTTCGAAATATAGTTTCCCAACCAATTATCGTCAGGGCAAAAATGAATTCACTTAAGGACAAGCTTATTGGAATCTCAAGATGGCCACCACAATGGCCAACTTTTGCATCTTCTCACGATTTTGAGCGCACAAATCTCGTAATATACTAAATCAGAGCACCGGATCTTCTGATTGTAAACTTTTTACAAATGAGCAAGAATGAAATGAAAATTGCTATCTTGTTAGAAATTTACTTTTTGAGATTTGTGCTTTTAAAGTTATTGCGCAATGTTGAACAGGGATTCTATGATGATTGTCCTTAAGTCATTTAAGTTTTCCTTTTTGCATGATGATACGTTATCATTCGGCATAAGATATTGGATTTATTTAGAAAATGTGACAGAAATAAAAACCAATTACCAAGTTAGCGACGCGATAGTTATTTTAGGTAAATAGAAATAATCATTAGTGCGTCATACGTATACGTCACGGAATAATTTAAAATCTATTTTTTGCACTCCACTAAATGACCAGAAAACAACTCCATAACATTTGAATATTTTCCACATATTCCTTGCTTCGATGCAAACCGGATTACATCTTGATACCTACTTGACCAGGCTTTCTTGCTGCCCCAGTGAAACGCACGAAAAAAAAAATCAGCTGGAAAAAAAATCCTTGCTAATGCTAGCGGTGATAGATCGGGTCATCGGGATACGAAAAAAAAACATGGGATTTGCGCGTGTGCCGTCGATTTTTCCCTGGGGACTGTGCAGCATAAAAACCCACTAACCGCCGGCTGACCGGTAGTCATTCCCGATGAGGACAATGAACGAAACGGATTAGCAGTTGGTGATTGCTGGTTTTGCGTGGTTCTATAGCAGTTCTACCTAGTTGCCTTCGATATAAATCAGTGTTTTGGATAGATTGTCTTTTGCTGAATCATGATCAATTTAATCTCGGTATGGATTCTGACGATGATTGCGTTGTCGTGGGCCGCCGAAGATAGTTTGTTCCTTTCGGGGTTTGAAAAGAAAGCACCCATGCTTGGTTGCCACAAGCGCGTGTTCACCTACCGTGTGTCGCAGGCGGACAGCAAAGGGCGCGAATGTTGGGACCACGTGAGTGTGTGGTCCTGCCACGGACGGTGCGATTCGAACGAGATTTCCGACTGGCGTTTCCCGTACAAGCGGTCCCACCACCCGGTGTGTATGCACGCAGGACGGACCCGATCGGTGGCCACGTTGAGGCATTGCCATCCGGAGGCCGACGCGGAAGCCAAACTGTACGAGTACATGGAACCGAAATCGTGCAGCTGCCAGGTATGTTTGGGATGAAGTGTTCTGATTATTTAAATTTGTCGTCCGATGTATGTCCAATCTGCATAGGAATCACAGCAAATTTACGACCTATTAAAATCGAACGCCATAAATCCCGGTCGTCAACCATTTCACAAACGTTCACAAATGTGAAGACACTTTTTTACTGGTTATTTCGTTAAATATATTTAATCAGCTTCATCGATTGATACCTACACTTGAATAACATCCTTTATCGGTTATATGATAATAATCTTTATCGACACGTACCGTAAACCGGGGTCAAATTGATCTCCGGGTCGAAATTGATCAGACGATTTTCCGTTAGATAAAACATTCTTCAAATAGTTTCCAAGCAAATATCGTTTAGTATCGGTTCCCAACTACACGATAGTTGAAAGGAAATTACTTAAAATTTTCTAAATCTAACCAAAAAACGTGTGATCAATTTCGACCCGAAGATCAATTTGACCCCGGTTTACGGTAACTTAATTTCGTTTATGCAATTCAGTATCATAATTTATATTTTATATAATTCATTTTGGTATCATAATGACCACTTTTTCCGAACTTGTTCATTATGCAACTGGAATGAGTTGCATAATGAAAAATAGTTGTATAATGTTCATAATGCAACTCATTTGAGTTGCATTATGAACATTATGCAACTCATTTGAGTTGCATTATGAACATTATGCAACTCAAATGGGTTGCATTATGAAAAAATCATTGCATAAAATTTTGTATGGAACTCTTTGCAAAATTCGATTTTTTCAGCACTCTTCGTATTTATCCAACTCGGCAAGCCTCGTTGGATAAATGTACGACTCGTGCTGAAAAAATCAACTTTTTGCAACTTGTTACATAAATAACTATTAACATCCAGTATCAAATAAATTAATTTATTTTGGAAAGATTTAATGTTCATAAGTTGATCTATCATTTATATCTGGGCAATGTTGGCAGTAAATCAGATTTGACAATTTTGTAATCTTGATTGTAATATTACAAATGTGAATTTTGTCGAGGTTGACTGTTATGCAATTACCCATACTGCTAAAATTGTACTTTTTTTTATAAAATAAAAATGTACCGTGACCAAAGTTTGTTTTAACCCCTTCCCGCCCACGACTTTTTTCAAAGTTTTGAATGCTAATAGTAAACGCTTTGAATAAAAAGTGCTCGAACAATAGGATAATTAAATTTTATTGGCTTTTCTCGGTGAACTTAATACTACTCAATAACGAAAGTAATGAAAGAAACGGTGGATAGAATCGCAAGTGTGCGACGAGAGAAATTTAATAGAAGTTGAAAATTAACAGAGGGCCATAATTGAACAACACAATACGCACCGCGTAAAAAAAAACTCAGTTCAAAATTCAATTCAAGGGCTATGAAACCATGTGAAACTGAAAAGTTTTGTTAAAAACTATCCTCAAGTGGTAATTTATGAAATTGCAAAAAACTTTGTGCGCAACTCTGCAGAACTCGATTTTTATAGCCCTCGTCGTAATATTTTGAAAATGAGTTAATTTCCATTGTCGCAACACAGAAAAAAAAACGCAAATATAATGAGTACGTATAATTACACAGATAAAAATAATGAGATTTACACGTCATGTAAACTTCATTTTAGCCGTGTAAACTTAGTGTTATGATGGTTACATAATATGTCATGTAAATTTGTGCTATATGTCATGTAAATACTCAGAGTCATGCTGACTTACACTCCTGATCGAAAGTTTGCCCCCCCCCCCCTCAAAAACATGTCATTTTTTTAGGCCCATATCTTCGCCTTTTTGCGACCGATTTCAAAACCTTAGGTCTTATTCAAAAGATAATAAGTCAAAGAAACTTTGAACATGATTTAAAAGAAACTTATGAGTATATGAGTATTATATATTCAATAGTAATTATTGTGATAGTACATTTTTAGAATAAATAAATAAATAATAATTCTGATAGTACAATTTTAGAATTGAATTCTGATAGTACAATTTCAGAATTAATTTCTGATAGTACAATTTAGAATTAATTAATTGAAAGTACAATTTTAGAGAATTCGAATAATATATTCAGGAAAATTTTACAATACGTACCGTAAACCGGGGTCAAATTGACAAGCGGGGTGAAATTGATCATTCGGGTAGTACATTGTAATTCGATTTTAGGAACTTCTAACCGTAGTAATGATCTCTAACTTCTTATTTCATCTAGTCATTAATCGTCGTTAACCGCGTCAAACTGCTGCTCAGTTAGCGGCGGTTAGCGACTTTAGCAACGGATAAATGCGGATTTTCCGGTTAGGAAATGATATGTTATTCCCCTTGAAAATATGTAATGTAATAGAACTTGTTATAATTTTGTTATGATTTTGTTTAGTTTAAGCACAGACAAACAGACGTAACACTCTTCAAAACGGCTTAGCACATGTATTTAACGATCAATTCGAATTTCATTTCATTTGCACGAGCACGATCATTCCACCAGATGCGCTAGTGTTCGATCGCTTTGACGTTTGCCAGTGCACACGTTGCTGAATGATGCACAGGCAATTTGTGTAGTGGTGTGCGTGTTAGACACACGACAAATCAAAATCCGTCATGTCCGACATATCTCGCGAGGTGAAAAAGTCACCGGAAAAAGCTTCTGATGAACTTCCGGTAAGAGTTACGTCTGTTTGTCTGTGGTTTAAGTTTAGTCTAACAAAATTGATATCTTGCACGATACAACAAATGTTGTTATACATCTGTTTGAATAAATGGAACAATTTTTGTTATAATTTTGTTACTAAATCTATAACAAATGTTATAGTTATTTTTGTAGCGAATTGCAAAAAGTTACTTATTTTTCATTATGCAACTCATTTCAATAGCATAATGAACCAGTTTGGAAAAATAGGTATTATGATACCAAAGTAAGTTATATAAATTTGAAATTATAATACTGAATTGCATAAATACAATTTTATTATGGATATTCATATGGAAAAATCCCTAAAACACTTGTTTTTTCTAACAACAGCTGTCATAATTTTGTTATGATCTTATTATGTGCTTCTGGTCGGGTAATGTCAATTTAAATACACACACCACTAAATTTGTGCAGACTGATTTTTGTTTCAATTCAACAGATTTGTGTTTTCAATTTTACCATGGACAAGATTTACAATTTAAAAAAGTTTCTGTTGGAAACCGGATTCAAACCAAGAACCTTGAGATCACCAGGCTCGTACACTACCACTCGACTATCAAACCGGTTGATGTGAGAATAAATAAAACGCACACAAGAAGCGTATGTGGTTCGATGATCACGTTATGCCATTCACGCTGAGACCGGCCCACTATTTACACCTTGTCTTCAAAAATGTTAAAGGTGCCGATTTTCTGAAAGCCCTCGCTAAAAAGTAAGAAAAATTCATTTGGTTACTCAAATTGATGGACCCCCCGTTAGTTTGAGCCACAACAATTTTTGCAGACCCCTCGATTTTGGTCAAATGGTGGCTCACTCAAACCATTATAACTCAGAAGTTTCTCTAAAAACCACCTCAAAACGAATTGTTGTTGAGAAGAGGAAATATAGAGCTACAATTTACAATAATAAAAAGTTGAGTCGGCCATATTGATTTTGGCCGCCATCTTGGATTTTTATACCAAAACATTTTTTTCACCATGAGGGCAACCACCGATTTTTAAAATCTTTGCATCAATTGAAAGCTTTTTATTATTGTAAATAGTAGCTATATCTTTGATTGATTGATTGATTTGTCTTTATAAAAGAGACTTTCAGCCCAGCTCTATCTTTCGTCTTTTCAACAACAATTCGTTTTGAGGTGGTTTTTTGGGGAAACTTTCGGGTTATAACGGTTTAAATGAGCCACACAGAAAGAAATCATGAAAATTAAACAACACGTAAGTTAAACATCGTCTGAAAATTATAGCAGAAGCTACAAAATTACAGCCATTTACCGTGAGATGATACTGTCCGCTCAGTTATCAGCCAATCGTGCGTACTGTTTATAGATTTTGAGACATATTCGCTTAAAATTTACATGCAGTAACGTAAACGAGAACAGCTACGCTCAGTCGTCTGCCTCGCTGCGGAGACTGCTCTCTCTCGCTCTCTGTGGCCGAAGCGGTACGGTAGTTGAGGGATTCCACGGAGGCACGCAAGTCGATCCTGAGCGACCATTTCAAAAATATCTGAAACTTTGCACAGTTTTTCAATTTCATCTAAAACGTCATTTTTCGATATCAAATCTTCATATAGAGTCACGTCTAACTTTTCAAAAGGGTGTATGTGAAAATGGTTGAAAAATATTCAAAAAGCTGCACAGCAAAAACGGTTCGTTCGATTGTTATGATTTTTTCAGCAAAGTTAGATAACTTAATGGGGATTGCTAAGAAAATATACACTGTAAAAAAATTTTTTTTTTGCATTAAAAAAATATCATTTTTGTCACACAAACTCAAATATCTCAAAACCCTATCTTTTTACCAACGTGATTTTTTCAGGGAAAACGGTCCATTATATTAGCTATCTACCATAAAAATTTGGTGATGGTAGACTAATAAACAAAAAAGTTATGATATTTCAAACATTTCACAATTTTTACATTTAGTAAAAAAAATATGTTTTTTTTACCGTGTTCATTATTCAGAGAATCGCATTATGATGCTGATTTTATTGTTAAGGCTACCGCATGAATTAAACAAGTTATTTTCATGATATTTTTATTTAATTATTCATAACTATTATAGCATCTATTAGAAACTTAGACGCGATCCAGTGTAGTGATCAAAAGTATTGATAGTGTCATTATTTTTATTGTACGTGACTGGCGAAAAATTCTGTTAATAGGGTTAAAACCTGTTGATAATAAGAAACATAAGTAATATTATTTTTAAGATAAAAGCTGCAAAACAAAAGTTTTATATAGACGAATGCGTCTAGTTTACCTGCAAAAAACTTACCTCTTAGATAATAGATTTTATGATGGAGAGAAAGCGAGTAACTGCAACACCAACAAATACATAATAGGTGCATACCACGACAATGCTCTAGACGTCTAGTTTACCTGCAAAAATTTACCTATCAGAGAATAGAATCATAAATATCGGGAGGAAGCGAGTAACTTCAACAACAACAAATGCATGATAGGTACCATGACAATGCTCACGAAAAAGCAAAAAATTACTACCGCTATGGTTATTAAGGATTGTAAAGTAAAAGTTTTCTTCAGTCATGTAAACGACACCAAACTAGTCAGTAAAAACTTGAAAGTGATTTTGTTTATTAAAATCTAACGAACAACATGAGTAGTCGCTTTCTCAACTGTTGTAGGCCGTTTGCAGAAAAAAGTGCTCAAAAGAGTTACGAAATCTCACCGAAAGCACCATAGATAAACTGAAAGCGACAGGTTATGCTCCAATGTCCACATTGAATACAAATTTACGCATTTGCACGTCCTGCCGTCTAAACGTTGACAAACGAGCAATCTGTATATCATCGGAAGAGCAGGGCGCAGGAAGTTCGAAAACGACAACAACTGAGGAATTACTAGAAGTTCCAAGTGCAGAGAGCCTTGCCACCGTACAATCAGCGACATCTGTTTCAACAAATCAATCGGAAGATGAGTGTATTCAAAAGGTAAACATCGAACGCTTTAACGAGGGCATAGCTGGGATAAAAGTGACTCCGATTAAATGGACGAAGATGGACTACGTTTATTATCCAGAGAAAAATACCGTGAAATAAACGAAGCTGTACGTAGAAACCTCTTCAAATTAGGACCTGAGGATGTGGAAAATACAGACTACGATGAGGTAATTATGAATATGAAGGAAAGGTTCTCGAATCCAGCCACGACAAGGAAAGAAAAATTATTGATTTTGTCGATGCTGCCAAGTTCGTGGTCTATTCAAGATGCCATTGATGAGTTCGAAACCAATAGATATACAGTAAAAGAGGCAAAACTATTTAAGAATAACTGTCTTTCAACCAAAAATACTAGGTCTAGTAATGCGTTAACAGACGAGGCAAAAGAAATAGTAGTTCAATATTTTGAAGATGATGAAGTAAGTCGAGCTATGCCTGGCCAGAAAGATTATGTATCAGTAAAACAAGATGGAAAGCGTCAAGCAATCCAAAAACGATTAATGATGACGACATTGAAAGAAGCTTACACACGCTTCAAGGAAATTCACAATAATATTAAAGTAGGTTTTTCCTCATTTGCAAGCCTTCGGCCAAGGCAATGCAAGCTTCTTTCCAATTCAGGAACACATAATGTTTGTGTGTGCACAACCCATGAGAATATTAACCTTATTTTACATAGTTTGAAAAGAATAAATTTAACAAAGGATATTAAAATGTTAAATGGTAGTCTTTTGTGTGAAAATACAACATCAAATTGCTATCTACGATCTTGTTCGGATTGTCCAGATTCTTCATTATTGGAAAATACTTTATTCGGTGAGTTTGAAGAAAAATATATTGATCAGTTATCATTTGAGCAATGGGTAACCACGGATAGGTGTGACCTAGAAACAATTGTAAAACCTGTAGATGAGTTTGTGTCATATTTTTGCTTGAAATTAGAAAGTTTAATCCCTCACGATTTCATTAAAACAGAGCAATCCAGCTTTTTAAAAAATACGAAAAATACGTTACAAAATGGTGAATTTTTAGTCATTTGTGATTTTTCTGAAAATTACAGTTTTGTATTGCAAGATGAAGTTCAGTCCCATCACTGGAACGTGCAACAAGCTACAATTCATCCATTCGTTATTTATTTTAATGGAAGTTCGCAAATTGAACACTTTAGTTTCATTGTAATTTCCGAAGATTCAAGGCACGATTCAATATCCGCAAACTTGTTCATTGCCAAAATGATTAACTTTTTACGCGTTGATAAACATAAAGAAGTCAAAAAGATATATTTTATGTCTGATGGAGCAGCGTCGCAGTACAAAAACCGTAAGAATTTTTCGAGCCTATGTCAATTTAAATCAATGTACGGAATTGATGCAGAATGGCATTTTTTTGCTACGTCACATGGCAAAGGTCCTTGTGATGCTATTGGAGGAACAATAAAGCGCATGGCCACAAGAGCAAGTTTAGCCAAAAAACGTGAGCATCCAATTAAAACTGCGAAAGAACTTTTTGAATGGGCGAATCGTAGAAAAGAAGAAGATTTAACCAAATTATCATTTTGTTTTACTACTACGGAAGAGTACGAAATAAAGGCTTCAGAGCTCAGCGAGCAATATAATAACGCGAAAACGATCCAAGGAACCCAAAAATTCCATTGTTTCATTCCATTGTCAGAAAATAAAATTAAAGCAAAACTATTCTCAAACTGTTCTGACAATAATGCCAAAGTGTTCGATATTGTAAAAAAATAAATAAAATCAAATAAAAAATAAGTAAAACTGTTTTCATGATCTCATAACCCATAATAAAATCCAAACCCAAAACACTTAGCCCTCTCTTACCCCTATTGTGTCAAATCTATGATTATTGTTGTGTAATTTGAGAATTCATTTATATGTATAAATATTATATGTATATATATTATATGTATATATATTACATGTATATATGTACATATAATATAAATACATATAATATTTATACATATAATATACATAATACAAATGAATACACAAATATTGAATATCGTAAAAACAACTTGTTTAACTCCCGCAAGACCCTTAACAAAAAAAACAGCACCAAACTGTGATTCTCGAAATAATTTACACGGTAAAAAAATTTTTTTCTACTAAATGTAAAAAATTGTGAAATGTTTGAAATGTCATAACTTTTTTGTTTATTAGTTTACCATCACCAAATTTTTATGGTAGATAGCTAATATAACGGACCATTTTCCCTAAAAAAATGACGTTGGTAAAAAGATAGGGTTTTGAGGTATTTAAGTTTTTGTGACAAAAATTATATTTTTTTATGCAAAAAAAATATTTTTTTTACAGTGTATATTTTTTTAGTAATCACCATTTAGTTATCTAACTTTGCTGAAAAAATCATAACAATCGAACGAACCGTTTTTGCTGTGCAGCTTTTTGAATATTTTTCAACCATTTTCATATACACCCTTTTGAAAAGTTAGTCGTGACTCAACATGAAGATATGATATCGAAAAATGGTGATTTAGATGGAACTGAAAAACTGTGCAAAGTTTCAGCTCAATAGAAAATCAGGAATTAAAAAAAAATCCTAAATTTTGATGCTGTTGCTTGGAATCGCTCAGTTTGTTCCTTTATGGTGGAACATGTTTATCTTTGATTGCCTTCTCTTCAGCTTGGTGAGACAGCCTAGAAGGGTTAGGCGTGAACTCTCACTCGGAAGATCTAAGTTCGATTCTTGTTACGGGTATAAATATTTGTTACATTAATAAGACAGAATAATTGTTTAATGTGTTCAAAGCTTAATATTCTTTGCCATGTTACAAAAATAAAAGAATAATAATTAATACAAAATATTAACACGTCACAACATATAGAACCTTATAAATGCACAAATAAGAAACATCAGAAATTTACACAGCACAACATAGAACATATAGGGTAGAAGCTTCAGTTTTGGCCAGCCCGGAGTTTTGGCCATAGTACGGTATTCAGCCTGTTACGATCTAAATCAACATAAATTTATTTTTTACTAGTAGGTTCTAATATAATATGATGATTACAGCTGACGCTGTGTAAACCATACATTTTGATTAAAAACTGGAAGAAAAAAATAATTTTCCTTAAAAAATCAGCTCCCATATACCTATTTTGGCCAGGGTGCTTCTAATTTGGCCACTCCCATAAGAAATACACGTGATTGGCCAAAATAGAAACCAAAGCTGAGAATATGGCCAAAACTGCGGCAATGCTTCAATTTTGGCCAGTGCCACTTTCAATACAAAAATCAAGTATTAGTTGATTTCTGCATTTTTCTTCTAAAGTATAGATCGAAACCTTTCATTTGACACAATGTTAGTTTTCATTGGATTATTGGTTATTTTTATAAAAATGATTTCCCTTAGACTGGCCAAAACCGGTGCCCGTACCCTATGTGCCCTGTTATCCAGATGGATAATTCCTTCCGATCACAGGATGACAAGGTTTCATGTAAGGGTTTGTGTCCATCAGTCATCCTGGAATTGTATTTTAGTTGGCAGTTTGCCTTTTAGTTCACAGCATTTGTTGCTGTGTTCATAGCTTGATTTTGTCTAGGAATTGCTAATCCCAATCGGGCAGCTCGTTTCGGGTTTCGATACTAGAGCTCTATGACTTGAAGTCTGTGCCAGGGAAAGGTTTACGTCTCTAGTAATTAATCGCGGCCCGAAATGGCCTGAATGTTGGCAATCGAAGTAGGATTGCAATTCATGGGCCTCTATTCTGCTAGAACCCTATAAATGTTAATTAATACTAGGGGAATATTTACAAGTTAAAATTCAACATGTAACACAAAGGACGCAAGAATATTAAGCTTTGAACACATTAAACAATTATTCTGTCTTATTAATGTAACAAATATTTATACCCGTAACATTCTTATATAAAGATTTTTTTAATTTTCTCTGAAAAGTCGGTGCTATAATTAATACTTTTCTCTCAGCAATCAGAAGTGTAATTTTACGATCACACATAAATTTCCATCGAACACGATGCAGGTCAATTTGTTACATTCAGTTCATCATAAATTTACAGATTTTGTTCGTACTGTGTGGGTATACTGAATGGATTTTGAAGAAATTGTGTCAATGTTGGCAGTATATCAGATTTGACAATATTGTAATGTAATACCGTAAAACGGGGTAACTTTGATAGTTTTTCAGCAAATTTTCTTATTATTTTTCCATGTCACAGTATTTCCCCGAGTTTTATATTTTTAAAACAAGTACTGGGGTATTAGTTATCAATTGCAATTGAAAGATCCGATAATCTTAAATATTTTGGGTGACTTTTAGTTTTCCATATGAGGAGAATCAGATTTTCATTTTGGGGTAACTTTGATAGTGCCCTGAAAAACACACCAAATCTTAAAAAATAATAACAGATTGAAATCTTAGGAGTATGGACATGATGAGAGAAACCTTGTTTCTTTTATTTTTTCCATAATAAAAGGCTGAAACTTTGCTTAGCGGATGCCCTTAAGAGCACATTTTTATACACTAAGGACTGTATCGTTAATTATGAATACACCTTTGTGGCCCTGTATTTAAAAGACTAAGTCTTATTTTGACAACTGCTGTGTGTTTATGTGTTGCTAGCGTTGTAAACAACACATAACCTTCATTAAAAGTTAAAGTTTTTCCTCAAGTGGAGCAACGCGAGTGTTTATGGATGAGAAGCGAAAATCGATTGTGACCAGGTACTGCTAGGAAAAATGATTATCGCTAAAAAAATTAGCAAAGGTTGGAGGTGTTAGCGTTTTTTCTGTCCAAAATGCTGTCAAACGATTCGTTATGCATAACACACTGATAGACTCACCCGGACGCGACAGAAAACCAGAAATCGATTTTTTGCAAAAAAGTTGGGAAAATGTATTAGTTTGGCAAGCAATTTGTCAAAGTGGTATGAAATCGTCACCTTTCTTCACCGTCCCAAGTATGAACGTCGAAACATACCGGAAGGAATGCCTCCAGAAACCAATTCCGCCACTCATCTGAAAGCACAAAGATCCTACATTATTTTGATCGGATTTGGCATCCTGCCACTATGCGCGTGACATCTTTGACTGGTATGAAGAAAACAATGTCCAATTTGTGGAAAAGGCAACGAACCCTTCAAATTGCCCGCAAATTAGACACATTAAGAAGTATTTGGCTTTGATGAAAGGGAAACTACGGCAAAAGGATAGAGGAGCAGAGGACGTCATCAAATTCAAGAAAAACTGGGCCAACCCAAGCAAAACCATCGGCGGAACGGTTGTCCAAAACCTTATGAAGAACACCAAGAAGAAGGTGCGAGAGCTGGCAAGATCCACGAAAAATTTAATATAAAATGATGCCATGGGCTTTTCTGATGGTCAATAAACAATGTAATTGAATTTAATTTACAAAACAAATAAAACATTTTCAGATACAGCTATTTTCAGGTGTACTCATAATTAACGATACAGTCCTTACTGTGGCAAAACAGGTATTTAATGCATATAAATTAGTATCGCTCTCATTTGCATTAAGTTGTTTTGTAAATGCATTGATTATCTCCAATAGAAAAAACTGCATTTTTGCATGTAAACACAATACATTTTGAAATCATGTTTGTGTTATAGGACATATTCTTGAACTAACACGAGCAAAACAGAACGAACTGTGAACATTTACGAAACTCGTTATCTTCAACAAGATGTTTTATCCTCGGTTTTATCAGTGTTTTTAAAGGGGGTTATTCAAATCCCGAGATATTTGGACTCAAGTACTCAAATAAGAGTGGCGGGAAATTGAAAACCAATTACAAAAATATATTTTATGCAAAACGTACAACTTTGGAAAGGTCTATTTTCAAATATAGTGATCTAAATTCGTATGAATTGGATACATTTTTATTGTCAAATAAGCAGCATCAGCCAGAACTCGGTTTTAAAGGAATTCAACGCCGAATTTGTGGAAAATTTTCAAAATATCTCCTAGTAATAAGCAATGTTTGAAATTACTCCGGGAAGCTTCTCTGAAATATTTTCAAACAATGTGAGACGACTTTCATCCGGAAGTTTTTGATTGAAATTTCCACGAAGAAAAAAAAAAACGCATATGAATTAAAAACAAAACATTCTCATCAAGTAAGTAAAATCCCCTGTTTTTTTATAATTTTGACAAAAATCAATCATGAATTAACATAAACATAAACAATTCTGTAAACTTCAGTCTATCTCGAAACAGGCAAATCCTAGAAATTGACATTTTGGACATGTATTTCAATAGTTTTGATATTCCTCAGTTATTTCAAAAATCGCCCCCCTTTTCAGTATTTTCGCCCTCTAATTTTGATTTTTTAAATTTTCGCCCCCTTCGCCTTGATTTTTGCCCCCTGGGGGCGATTTCGCCCACTTTGGGAATCACCGGTTTACATGTTTTACAGCGAATCAGTCATATACAGGGGATGGCCAAAATGTTTGAGATAGGCAACTTTTTTTCTCTCACAAAAAAGTTCAACATGCTATAACTTTTCATAGAGCGCATCAAAAAATCTCAAATTTTGACAGTTTATCGACCTATTTGGGCTCGACTGATTAATATTTCGCAAAGTTAGAACCGTTCAAGTAAAACACTATTTTTTAGGCAACTCATTTTTGAGTTGTCATATCTCGGAAACCAGTGAATCGAATTGAATGAAATTTTGAACGTACACTAGCAATATGTAAATGCTTCATAAACTTTTAAAACATAGGTACTTTTGAAACGTTGAACAAAGTTATCATGGATTGACACTTTTTGAATTTTTCTCGAAAAAATGTAATTTTTTTACATCAGTGTCAATAAATTTTCGTGTTGATATCCAAAGATTTTCCACTTCTGTTCTCAAATTATCTCTAATCAGATATATTAGAGCCTGTTAAGATTGAAGGAAGAGCACATTTAATAATTTTTGTGTGGTATTGTAAATTTGACTTATTTTCCTCTATATGGGTAAAAATTTCAACCCGGTATAACTTAATTCGTCGTGAGAAAATATTACATTTTATAACGTCGTAATAAGTATCAATATATTGTTGATAAACGTTAAAAAATTCATTCAATTTGGTTCACTGGTTTCCGAGATATGACAGTTCAAAAACTAGTTGTCTAAAAAATAGTGTTTTACTCAAACGGTTGTAACTTCGCGAAAAATTGATCAATCGAGCCCAAATTTGTACCAATGATGCTCATATAATAGGGTGACAAACAGTCAAAATTTGAGATTTTTTGATGCACTCTATGAAAAGTTACAGCATGTTGAATTTTTTTGTGGGAGAAAAAAAGTTGCCTATCCCAAACATTTTGGCCATCCCCTGTATATCTGTATTAAATTCAATATTTTCCAAAATTGCGTGTTAGGCAAACTTCAAAGAAACTTTCTAACTTTTGTTACCCTGGCAGTATCGCACATGCAATGTATATTCGAATGGATGTTTTTAGCTGCCAAGTATTTGCTAAATACGATATCGTCATCAAAAATTCTATAAATATTCAAATTTATGCATAAAATTGCACTTTTCCGTAAGTATTTGTCATTTAGTGTGTAGATTGCATACTTTCAGGCGTTTTCTTGGGATATATCAAACTTTTAACTTAAATTATTAAAAATTTAGTAAAGTTGTAAAAGTTTTGCATAGCTTTTCTTGTTTTGGGGTGGATAATTCAGGTGCAAAAACTGTTTTCAGAACATACAACGACATTTCACTGACTGATCAATTTCACCCCGAAAGTAAAAATTTGAACTTTTAATTTCAAATGACATTTTTTTAAATAAAATAGTTTGCAGTAAAAGTTTCAACCTCGTTGACTGATAAAAACCGTGGTCGTACTTGTTTTAAAACATTAAGTTTAACCATATCGTTAAAAAATCAAAAAACTGTGAAAAGTGATCAATTTCACCCGAAACCACGGTATTCGTCGTCATCCGCTTCGGGACTTCTTTTCCGTTTTATCTGCTCGATTAGGCTAGCTATATTGTTACAGTACACGATTGGTGTTGATGTGAACTTATCCAGTTTCATGGCTTCGGCTAAAAATGTTTTGTCCTTGCTTTATTATTTATATATAAAAAAAGTTGATATCGAATATCTCCCGTTATTTCGCCAAGCTCAATGACACTGAATAGTTCACTTAGCTGCAAGTTCATCCTTCTTAATTTATCTTTAGTTCCAATTTCAACCTTGACCCCGGACCGCTCAAGACCTTCCATGACACCTAAAAATGACGTTTTCAATACTAGATGATGTGATTTATTGTTTTTAATATTACCAAGAGCTTTTCGCATACTTAGCGAATTATCAGCCTTTATTTTGAACATGTCTTGTGAGCTGATTTTGTTTTGATGACTTGCGACTGGTGTTTCCGACGTTTTTGCGAAATGTGATGGCTTACCTCTACGATTGGATAGGCGGATCTTATTGCCATCTAGATCAATTAAACAAACAAATGTCGAGTATACTATTCATATTTTATATGGCAGACGGATAGTTTTTTTTATCTGTATTAACGAGCAGACGGACAGTACCATTCTCGGATATCGAAATCTACCAAATAGTGCTTGCGGACAACTTCTTTCACTGAACTAGAAATTGGCCTCACGTTTTTGTTATTTGTGAGACAGGGAGCACACCCTTTTTTTTTGTTAAATTCGTGATTGTAAATCCGGATTTTATAATACTTTTTGTTGTTGGTGCTATTAAGGCATATATATGTGATGATTTTTTGCGTTATTTTTTAAAAACCCCTATTTTTTACAGTTACGCCCTTAAAAAGGGCGAATTTAAAAATTTGGTCCAACGATGATTTTAAAAATTTGTCCAGAGGTGTAGGATAGAAATACATAGAGAATGGCGTTACAGGTTTTGGTATATTTTTTTTTTTATAATAACGGTAAATGAAGCAACGTGAAATCATTATCTTTGTAAAAATATATCTGGAGCTCTATTTGAATAGGTCGTATGTGCTTTTGTCGATTAAAAACTCGATCAGTTGGATTCGCTTATTATAGCGTTGAAATTGAGCAAAGTTGATACATACAGCAGAATCCTCACAAAATAGGCTTTCTGTTCCATCATTAAAAGTTTGCAAAATATCTGCCATATTGCTACAATGACTAAAATAAACTGAACGAATTTTATATCGGCAAAAGCACATACGACCTATTCAAATCGAGCTCCAGATATATTTAACGCAGAGCGTTCATGATTAACAAAAATTTTAATCATGATCAATGATTGATGATTAAAATTCCAATTTTGGTGATTATTGATTATGATTAATGATTAATTTCATTTTCAGGATGATTAAAGATTATGATTAATCATGATTAATCAATCACAAAAAAACTGGAAATAATTAAAATATATTTATTGTTTAACATGTTTTTGAAGTTTCAAAAGTAAAAGGTAACTCTGTCCGGGAG
Source organism: Aedes albopictus (assembly GCF_035046485.1). Classification (NCBI taxonomy): domain Eukaryota; kingdom Metazoa; phylum Arthropoda; class Insecta; order Diptera; family Culicidae; genus Aedes; species Aedes albopictus. The sequence continues at coordinate 228,502,787 of NC_085137.1, read as the reverse complement.
ATTTTTGGAAAAAGAATCATAAATTATATTACTTAGAACAGCATTTGAACCAATTTAAATTGGATCATATATTTTATATGATGAATAATTGTTGGTGATGAATGATTAATGATTGATTAATATTTTTTCTTATGATTATGATTACCGATTAATTATTAAATTGCAAAAACAGTGTGATTAAGATTAATGATTAATGATTAAATGAGATTTTTTTGTGCTTATGATTAATGATTTTGATTAATCTTAATCATTAATCATTAATCATGATTAAATTTATGATTAATCATTAACGCTCTGATTTAACGGTACATCAACATATGATTACATGCTATTCATGGTGGGTTTTTTTTTTTTTTGGTAGCTTTTCAAAGTTTTATTTACAAATTTTGAACGCAGCAGATTTAACTACAAGAAATTACTAGGGAATTGCATACTTTTAGGCGTTTATCGATGTATGGAGATTTATGTCCCAATTTGCAAAATTGCTTCCATTTCGCAAAAACACACTTCGTTAAGAGATTCAAGGCCAGTTTTGGAATCTACTATGATGAATCTATTGAGAATAAGAGTCCATTCATTGAAAAAGTAGTTGTAACGAAGTCGTATAGCAGATTGTTTGAAGGGGTTGACAAATGACAAAAATATCAACAATTTTTATTTTTTGCCCAAAAAGTTGTATTTAAACTAGGTTTTAATGAAAATACGTCTAAGATGGACTTTTATATGTATAGAATTGATCTACGTTTGCCATTTTCTTAACTAGTTGAAGGAATCATAGTTATAAGATAAACTTTACAATGCCTGCCGCACTATCAAAGTTACCCGCATTATCAAAGATCCCCCGTTTCACGGTATTAAAAAGGTATGTTTTGACGAGGGCAAACAAGAATGGCTGTTACTTGGGCTGTTATGCAATTGCCCTTGCAAATGCCCATACCGCTAAAACTTTACATTTTTTATAGCATGAGCATGAGCATAGATGACCGCACAATTCGTAGTTGCTACTCCGTGATTGACCAGAGCAATCGAAATTGCACAAGGAACCAATGAATAGGGCTTGGGACTAGCTTACTATTCTCAATGTACACAGTTCGAGAGCTCTCAACTTTAATAAGGTCAATAACGGCGCCGGCCACGTCCTTACGGTCATCGAGGATGGAAGGGAATGTTAGTAAGACAAACGTTGTTAAAAAGACCGCGAATCGCTGCATCTCCACGTTTGTCTCAGGAAGGAATTTTTTGTTAGTAGGGTAAGGTACATTGTCAGTCCGGGAGTCACCTATGGTTGGTGATATGATTTGACAATGGATCAATATACACAAACCGCCGTTAACAACCGACCACTTTTCGACGCAAGAACTAGCCAAAAAGAAAATTCTATCGCGCGTCTCCACTCCACTAGGGAGCAGAAACCTTTAGTCTATTCCACACAGAAATACACTGAACGCGACTCACTTGTCGGCGCCCGGATTTTTTCCACGACCGGCGAGCCCGAACTAACATTTTTCACTCTTTTGTGTTAATGTAAAAAAAAAATATTATCAACTAAAAGTGTATTGGGAACTAGCGCCGACGGGAAGCGAAAAATTCGGAACCGACTCGAGCCACCACGCGTCCACCGTACGCTTCGTCCCGCCGAGAAGAGAAAAAAAAAATCGCAAAAATCTAGCAAAACCTGCGCGCGAAGCTTTGCTGCTGCCGAACTACCGCACACTACTCGGTGGTGGTTCTCGATTTGCTACAGATGACGAAACTGGTGCTGCTTCTGGATTCGGCGACAAAACAAGTGCTGGATCGTTTACTGAGGCGTCCCCACTCTCAAAAGGAAAAACTAGCATCAGAAACTTGTCTTAAAAATTTGGCTGGTAACCATCGTCTGATGTCTGTACCCAAGTAACCAGTAAGCATTTAAGATAGCATTCCTTCAGCATTATAGTAGCCTTTACGACAAGGCGTTTAATGCTAATTAGCCGTATATGCGCCTATAGTGCTACCTCAGAGCAGGTTTTGGCAAAATAACGGGCTGTCTTAGTGCTACCCCTTCAGGAACGTCGTGACGAAATGTCAAAGAAGCGTACACGGTCAGAAAATTCACTCATTTTCGAGCTAAAGTGGGACAACTCAAAATTGAGTAAATTTTTTTTCCAGCGATAGCGCTGGCCAAAGTGCGAAAATCTCATCAGTTTAAGCCGTATAATATTCTTGATGATGCGAAGAATATTATACGGCTTAAACCAGTTGGATTTTTGCACTTAGTACAGCGCTATCGCTGGAAATGCAATTTACTCATTTTTTGAGCTGTTCCAGTTTAGCTCAGTTTTGTGTGAATCTTACTCATTTTAGAGTAACATTTTCTTAGCGTGTAACGCTTCGTCGAGCAAAAAAAAAAAAAACAAAAATAGATTGACGTCTGCTTATCGTTCTCTCAAGCCTTCTTCCCCGCTTCATCGTCCTTCCATATTCCAGCCGCTGCAAGGTGGTACTTTTTTGCTGATTTTTGTAGTTATGTAGGTTTGAACTTACGATCCGGAGATTGATGAGTCATATCTGATGCTTCTGATTCTGTTGCTCTTATTGATCCACGATGCTAAAGCTGTTCCGGTGGCGTGCGTTGAATTAATCGCCAATATAAATAATGATTCGATAACAGCTTCAGATTCAACATCCAAAACTTGTTTTCAGTGAGATAGGTGACTTTACATTTTTTATAAAATAAAAATGTACCATGCACAAAGTTTGTTTTAAAATGAAGCATCTCTAAATTGGGTTGTTTAATGAATGAAATATTACTACTTTCTTTAGCCTAATCGAAAAAGCTAATTTTTCTGAGTAGGGTCTTGTACCATTTGGGCAGGTGTATCTATTTTGGGCACTTGTCGCTATAACTAAGTGAATTTCAAACCGATTGATTTGGAATTGTGTCCAGAGTTAGGCACGTACAGTATCTAACTCTGTTCAAAAATTCAATTCGACTTAGTTATAGCGACAAGTGCCCAAAATTGGTACACCTGCCCAAATGGTATAATTGATTGATGCACCAAGCGGTAAAAAGAAGAATTTTGACATCCAAGCGGTGTGCCGTTTACATCCATCGACCAATCAGCGACGAGGATCTAATCGACGGCCCACCGCTTGGATGTCAAAACTTCTTCTTCTTTTCGCTTGGTGCATCAATCAATACTCTACATCGTGATTTTATCGCGTTTCAATACCTTTGTTTTGATAATTAAATAAACAAAACAGTCTTAATTTTAGTAGATAGAATGACAGTTCAATCGATAAAATGACAGTTCATCCCGAACAAAAAAATGTCCCCATACAAACTTAACTTAACTTAACTTACATTTTAAATATAGTCCCCGGGCGCCAGAAATGATGAAGTTTTGAATTTCGACTAATTTTTGGACGGAGATTCCGATAATGAAATGCAGTTTCTTACCGATTATCCACAAAAAAATTTACCGATTTTGGCAACATCCCAATTTGGCAACATAAAATTCACCTCGTGTTGCCAAAATCGATAAGAAACTGTGTATACATTTATTATAAAGTTATTCTAATTTATGTGAACAGCGTTAAAAATACCATATGTTTATACTGATTTTCTACATACAATGCATTGCACTGTTCCTCTGTGTTCCATTGAGATAAAATCGTTCAAAAATTTATACGGATATATATTTGCATGGTTGATGAAAATACATGGGAAACTTAGATGATTGTGATCATTTCACATTATAATGGGGTTTTGAAGTAGGGCAAAACCTTTATTAAAATGCGATTAAATCATATGTCTCTGTGGGTTAAAAATTTTACTTTTCAAATTTGGTAAACTTTTACATCAATTGCACCAAATGTTCACGGAAGCAATCCTAGTTCATTCTGGAATATCATAGGGATTAAGATATTCGGTTTTGACCCTGGGTTTGACATGAATCTACAATAACGATTAGCATGATGTATGTAATTATAAGTCAAAATTCGCTGTTTTTTGACAATTCGAGTAACATGGAATTTTTATTTTTTACAAGTTTCTCAATTATTTCAAAGGGTATACTAATACACTGAAACCTCCATTTAAGTCGATGCATGGCTGATCGAAAATAATTTTTACCGTGCAAGCAATGACTAAACTATACAGTTTTATATTTTTTGATAAAACTTCTTTGTAATGCGAAGCGTTAAAAAATATAAAAGTCTTTAGTTTTGCCATTGCTCGTAGGGTAAAAATCATTTTCGATAAGCCATGCATCGACTTAAATGGAGGTTTCAGTGTAAGAAATAAAAGTAAGATTATACGCAACAAAATATGTAATAGTTTCAATAGACAAATACTCCAAAATGGTAAAATTATCGAAAAATATGACAACACGTTTGTTTTGGACTACAGTAACTAACATCCTCACCCTGATCCTCACTAACTTATTTAAACTGCATTCAACGGCCTATGCCATTTTTGTAGCATAACCAATAGATGCTGTTTGTAAACAAAAATAACAACTTGTTAATGTGTTGCTTATACATTGTTCTAGCCACTTCGAAAAAATCAATTTTTCATGATTTTGCATCAAATTCAGGCTCAATTGTCGTTTAAGATGTCCCTGATATTTTGAGTTATAACCAAACAAATCAGATGAATCTCGAACTAAATACACATGTTTTAAATATTTATCTTTGAATCTTTGTTTCTTACATTTTAAGACGTGCACCAGTATGGACACCAGCTGCGAGGGACCGAAACAACTTAGCACGGATACGGCAACCAAGATTTTCCAAATCGACGACGAGGAAATCGAATCCGAGTACGCTTAGGATTAGTTGGCACTGCAGAGTGATATTCGACAGTGATGTTTGCAATGGTGGCCATAACTATATTTTTAGTGCTTTCATGTGAATAAATATAATGGTACGTGAACACGTGAAAACGGAATGTGCAATATATATGAATCTATAAATGTTTCTAGATGATGACAGTTTTTAATGTCCATGAATCCAAGTACCACCCGAAATTTGAATTAAATAATAAAAACAAAGATTAGGTATTTTTTAAATTTACTTTTTTTTAAATTTTATATTTGATAGAAACTTATGTGCATAATCAATGCCATTACATGTTATAACATGTAATAGGGAGTTAATCGGAAAGAAGTTGAAAATGTTCTGGATGCTCAATTTCGAAGCTGCGTTGGTCTTTTCATTTCGGTGCTCATATGAAATCTTCACAATATAGTCAAGTTTAGAACAGCCTCATGAAATGTGGAAATTGTTTAGAATTATTGAAAATATGGTTGCATAATTTCACCTCACAAAATTAATTCTGCAAAAAAACAATTTTGTAGAGATTTTTTAGCATATCAATGACCTGTAGCGAACATTATTTGTACAGTATAAAATCCAGAAAGCATTGATTCTTGTTAACAGTCACACTTTATCTTGAAATTTGATCTCTGTTACTGAAATAAGGAGCTCAATCGGTAAAGCTCATTTTTGCTGGACGGTCGTTAAAATTTGACAGTTCATCAAAAATATTTCATCCAAATATTTAAACGAAATTCGTTTATTTACATGATTCACTGAATCTCGGCAAAATATTTTGCCCCAGCATTCGTCAATCTAATCATTTTGCTGAACGTCGGTAAAGTTCATCTGCCAAACTTTTAAAACAACAGGCGCTGTAAAAATGACATGCCATCTTCAAAAACCGAAGGGGAAAAGAAAGCAAGCCACTTTTTTCGTTGGAATTCATTCTTGTAAGTAAGTATCTCAACTATTTTATTTGCTACATTTCGTACGCTCATGCACATGTCTTGCTCGTGCTTGTTGCTCGTAAAAAATGTTTTCACCAAAATTTTCCACTGTTGAGGAAAATCGGTTGGAAAAGTCGGAAAAACTATTTTCGACGTTCGGAAAAATTCCCAAAACAAATATTTTTGAAAGGAATTTTTTTAAGCTATATTCTATAAAATTTTCACGATGCGATTTTTCTCCGTTTCTGAGTTATGACCAATTTTGTGCAAATTTATAATAGAGACGGTCGAAAATCAACCAACAGCCTGACAATTTCCACAAAATTGGTCATTATTCAGGATACTCGTGAAGAAGTTTATTGACGAATCCTTGGAGGAATTCCTAAAGCAATTCCTGAAACAGTTCTTGGAGTAATTTCAGAAGGAAATCTTGGTGGAATTCTATGAGAAATTCTTGGAGGACTTTCTGCAGGATTTCCTGGACGTGTTCCTGTAGGTATCCCAGGAAGAATTCCTGGAAGAACCCAAAGAGGAATTTCTGGAGGAATCCCAGAAAACACCCTTGAAGAATTCCTGGAGAATTCCCTGGAAAAATCTCAGGGGCAATTTCTAGAGAAAATCCTAAAGGAATTTCAAGAGGAATCCGTTGAGGTATTCCAGGAGGAATTCCTGGAGGATTTTCAGGAGGAATCCTTCAAGGGGAACGACACATCCTTTTCTAACCGGAAAATCCGTATTTATCCGTTCCTTACCGTCGCTAACCACTGCTAACTGAGCAGCAGTTAGACACGGTTAATGACGGTTAGCGACGGATTTTTTCCGGTTAGCTTAGGAAGTGTCATTCCCCGTAGAATCCATAAAGGTATTCCTGGAGACGTTCCTAAAAGAATTCTTGGAAGAGTTGCTGGAGGAAGCTCTGGAAAATTCCTGGAGATATCTGTGGTGGAATTTCAGCAGGTATCCGTGAAGAAATATTTGGAGAAATCCCTGGAGACATTCCTGAAGGAATCCTCGAAAGAACATCTGGATCAAGTTCTGCAAAATTCCTGGTAAAATTCCTCAAGGAATCTATGAAGGAATTTCGGGATGAATCCCTGGAGGGATTACAGGAGGAACCCCTGGAGGGATTAAAGGAGGAATCCCTGGAGGAATCCGTGGAGGTATTCCTGGATGAATTCTTGGAGAAGTTTCTGGAGGAATTCCTAGTAGAATTCATTGGAATCTTTGTAGGAATACCCGAAGAAATCTCTAGATTAATCCCTGGTAGAATCCCTGCAAGAATTTCAGGAGGAATTTGTGAATTTCTGGACACATTCCTGAATGAATTCCAGGCGAAATCCGTGGAAGAATTCCTCGAGAAATTTCAGGAAGGATTCTTGGAGTAATTTCCGGAGGAACTTCTGAAGTAGTTACTGGAGGAAATCTTGGAGAACTTTCTGGAGGACTCGCTGGACGTATTCATTTAGGAATCCCTGGAAGAATTCCTGGAGGAACCCATAGAAGAATTTCTGAAGGAATCTCTGCAGACACCCATTGAGGAATTCCTGGAGGATTCCCTGAAGGAATATCTGTAGGCATCCCTGGAAGAATTTCTAGAGGAATTCCTAGAGGACTTTCTGGAGGACTCCCTGGAGGCATTCCTGAAGGAATCCTTGGAAGCATTCCTCGAGAAATCCGTGGAGCAATTTCTGGAGGAATTCGCGGAGGCATTTCAGGAGGACTTTCAGGAGGAATCTCTGGAGATATTGCTCAAGGAATCTTTGGAAGAATTTCTGTAGGAAGCTCTGAAAAATTCCTGGAGAAATCCTTGGTTCCTGGAGGAATTCTTTCCTGGAGTTCCTGGAGGAATTCTTTTAGGAATCTACGAAGGAATTCCAGGATGAATCCATGGAGGGATTACAGGAGGAATCCCTGGAGAAATCCGTAGAGGAACTCCTGGATGAATTTATGGAAGGATTCCTGGAGGAGTTTCTGGAGGAATTCATTGGAATCTCTGGAATCTCTGGAGAAATTCCTGATGGAATCTCTGCAAGCATTTCAAGAGGAATCCATGAAGAAATTTCTGGAGGAATCGCTGAAGGTGTTCCTAAAGGAGTCCTTGGAAGACTTCCTGGAGGAATTTGTGGAGGAATTCCTGGAGGAATATTTGGAGGAACTTCTGGAAGAATAGGCTCCTAAAGTCCTATCGGGATTCTTGTTTTAAGGCTCCCCCAAACCAAGGCGACTTTTCCGGCGACACGATTTTTTATCGCCGCGATTTTTCTCAACGACTACAGCGATAAATGCGTCGCATCAACCATCTACACCAACGCGAAAACTAGTCACAAACAAAACTTAGTCGCCCCGCGACAGCGATGAAAACTGTGCACGCAGCGACCAGCGTCGCGACACACCGGCGACAAGTACAAAAATCGCTGCACTGTCGCTTGTCGCCTGCGTCGACGTCGTCGCAGTGTGGAAGGCCCCCTTCAAATCAGTGCGCAGCGATTTCGCGACAAAAACATAGCGACAAAAAGTCGTGTCGCTGGAAAAGAGTCGCGTCGGTTTGGGGGAGCCTTTAAACCACAATATATGGTTCAAGAGTACATATTTACTCATTTTTTGACGTTTTTATTAACCGTAGTTGAAAATATATAATTTTTATTTTTTTTAGCCTTTTGTCGCGTCCCTAGCTTATAACACATACTTTGAGTGATTTTTTTTCACCGTGTATTATGCTTTTGGTCGAAATACGAAGTGACCGAACGTGCGAAAATTGATTTTTAACCTACTTACACGCTAGTTTGAGAATACCCATTAAATGGGGTTTAAGTACCCATTTTTTGATTCCGTACTGATCTGTCAAAAAAAGAGTATTTTTCTGAAAACAAATAATGGGTATTTTAGCCCCATTATGAAGTTTGCCTTCTGAACTTTAAAATGGGTACATAGTACGCATGTTAGTTGTAAAAATTTCAAGACCGCCATTTTTGACTTAGTGTTTTTATGGCTCGCGCTGGATAAAACAGTTGATAATTTTGAAGAAAATTTCCAGGAAACTTTCCAATGACCCGTAAGTAAAATATGTGAATGTTTTAGCAAATTGCGAGGCAAATTGTTCTAAGCAAAGCTCGTTTATATTGCAGATGAATAAGTTCCTCGTGAGAAGTTGTAGCCAAACGACGTGGATACGCGGAAGCCAACAAGAGAATCAACCGTAGCTGTGCTTGATGAATGATAGCCTGGGATGCAGAAAAATATATATGAAACTCTTTTACTGTAGAAATATACAATGATACACAGAAAGTCTATAAATTCTGGTTTTTGTTATATTTTTCAAAGATTATTCTAATAAACCTAACCTAACCTCAAACTGCAAAATCGTTCCCGAAATAATGGGGCATTTTTACCCATTTTCTATACGAAGATCAAGAGTAAGAAATACCCATATTTTGAAGTTCGAGGCGAATACCCATTAATGGGTAAACGGCAAATACCCATTAAATGGGTTAAGCCACTTTAGTTTGAAATGGGTACTTAAATACCCATTAATGGGTATTTCTAAACTAGCGTGTAGAAATGTCGCAACTCAATTTGGATTAGTGCATCCCAGTACGGAGGGTTAGCCTAACATTAGCCTAATGTGAGACTAACTGGCCAGCATGTTAGGCTAACTTTTTGTCTCACTTTTGCCTAATGTTAGTCTAAAATTGGACAGATATGACACACTTTTGTTAGACATGTTGCAAATTCGAAACATGTTTGTTAGTCTAACATTAGACTAACGTTAGACATGTTTTAGTATGGGCTGTTAGACGAATGTTAGGCATAGATTTTATGCTGCTCGTTTTCATTCCAGCTGTCATCCGAGCAAGAAGTGTGATTGTAGTAGTGAACTTTTATCGGCGTTCACTACTACAACCGCACTTCCCAAGTAACCAAGGTGCTGAAGCCTTATTTCATGCAGATATACGGTGTACTTAGAGCAATCATTACTTTACATGCAAACTTAAAGTTGATTTAAAGTGGAAATGGGCAATTATGCGACTGCTTCAAGATTATACCAGTATAATCCTAATTTGATTCTATAATTGCCCACTTCCACTTTAAATCAACCTTAAGTTTGCATGTAAAGTAATGATTGCACTAAATACACCGTATATCTGCATGCAATAAGGCTTCAGCACTATGGTTACTTGGGTTCTGCCTCGAATGAAAGCTGGACGAAACATATTAAATAAAAAAAATCGGAGTCTGTTTTAATTTTAATTTTTATTTTATTTCAATTTAAATTTATTTAAATTTAAATTTTTATTCAATTTTAATTTTAATTTTAATTTTAATTTTAATTTTAATTTTGATTTTAATTTTAATTTTAATTTTAATTTTAATTTTAATTTTAATTTTAATTTTAATTTTAATTTTAATTTTAATTTTAATTTTAATTTTAATTTTAATTTTAATTTTAATTTTAATTTTAATTTTAATTTTAATTTTAATTTTAATTTTAATTTTAATTTTAATTTTAATTTTAATTTTAATTTTAATTTTAATTT